>NC_091180.1:24074552-24257052 GCF_040958095.1 Procambarus clarkii | reverse complement strand
ACACACATAGCATATTCGTCAACATCTTTCCATGTAGAAATGTCATATGTAATGCGTGTGTTATCAATTGCATATTGGACAGACCAGACGTTCGCCAGGCCACGGAGCCTGCGCCACAGTCATCACTGTGAGCCACAGTGATACACTGATCATCCCATCAGTCACATGGAGATCATTCAACACCAACGAGAAGAAAACCATGCCAGAAACTGTATAGGCATATGAGACGACCCACTAAGATTCAATTCGTGCTCCTTATAAGCCAAAATCGTGAAATTTCTGAAGGATGGTCTTGTGAAGGATTATATGTGTGGTCGGCAGAACAGATTGTGTTCGGAACTGTCTGCATGTAACATCAAAAGACAAAGTTCAATCTTTGCGTTCGAATCAATAAATTCATAGTTTAATCCTCTACAAATTTATTCCAAGAAGATGACTAGTTTGCACCACCTGGGCAGATATTTTTGACGAACGTTAATAGGGTATCAAAAGCTTAAATAGCAGCAAATAATTAAAAGATGCCATCTAGAGCCCGGCGTCCGGTCCTGCTCGACAACAGGGCGCCAGGGGAATAGCGGATCACTTTTTCTGGGCGTTGAAATCTCCGGGGCAGACAGCCAGGGCGGACGAGAGGCGCGGGCAGGGAGGTGACCTTGCCGGCTGCAGTGATTATTGTCACCTTGTCTCCTGGTGTCCTCGTTTATCGTAGTCTCGCTTACAGGCTCCTGTTTTTAGAAAGGGATTCACACACCTAATTTTTGCAAGAGCAAAACGTAAAAGCGTGTGAAGGTGCCTGAAAAACATCAACTAGATTAGAGCCTTGATTGATATCTTGAAAACATTTCTAAGGTATTCACCAAAAACTCCACCGAATGTACTTTCAAGGTAGGAGCTGTTTGATACCTAGAGAAGACTCGATGATATGCCCCTGAATCCGTGTTGATTTTCAACACATTGAAAACCCTCATTTTCCAGTATTCCACCAGAAAAGTTCACAATTAATGTCTCGATCTGGTCCGACGAAAGGTGAGTGTTATGACCTTGGACACCACAACTGAAAGTCTCCAGTCACCAAGAGTGGTTCAGACTCCTTCATTGGTCATTCTAGACATACTTGGTTAACATTTACGTGTAGAGTCGCACTATCCTAGAGAATTAAGTGAGGGAGGGCTCTGTCAAGAGAATACAATTCTGTATTTATCTGGGGAAAGAACTGCACGAAAATACATAAGGAACATTTCAAATTAAAGTAACTAACACAGGAGTTATATAACAAAATAGCACAATGGTGCTATGTAGAGAACACTGGAAGATAGTCCAGCCTGTTATGCAAGGTGGGTAGAGTAGTTACAGGTCTGGTGAAGTAAACAGAACAAGCAGACTAATGCAAATTTCAGCCCTTGTGTTTGACTCAATACCTCATAGTGTAATCATCTACTATATTATTCCAAGAAGATGACTACCACTTGGACAATTTGCACCACTTGGATAAAGGATTTCGACGAACGTTAAAATGGTTCGTCTGCACCGAACTCTCGTGAAGTACCGAACACGAGAGTGAACAGTTATTAGATTTGTTCTCACCTGGCTACTTGTACTGGCATCTAATTAATAAAACTAACTCATGGAGTAACTATTTTCAGGCACACCTGCACACCCAAACTTCTAAATACCCACACTCCTACATACCCACACTCCTACATACCCACACTCCTACATACCCACACTCCTACATACCCACACCCCTGCATACCTACATTCCCACACTCACACCTACACACGATACATCTAAAATCTTAAATGCTCATTTACATTCATAATACAAATATCATTTTAAGTGTAACTGTTTAACACATCACCATTTATCCTCCAGTGTGAACACTGGCTTAGATGTCCCCCAGTCGATCCTCAATAGATAGATCCCGGGTTCGATTCTTGCGGCAAAAGACAGCCGTTTGGCCACATTTCCTTTCATCTGACGCTTCTATTCATCCAGCAGTAATAGGTAGCCTGCACTGAAGTAAATCTCGCACGCTGTGGCCCCTGGAGCGGTTCAGCCACTGGCCTAGGTTGGTTTAAGTAGTCCTAACTACCACATGTTTGTCCAATAATCTGAAACCGTATCGTAATGATCTTATATATATTTAACTGTATTAGAGTTAAGCATAAGAGTTATTACTCTAAAACTTTAGTTTTAGAGTAATAAAAAACTTTAGTTTTAGAGTAATAAAAAAAACTTTAGTTTTAGAGTAATAAAAAAAACTTTAGTTTTAGAGTAATAAAAAAAACTTTAGTTTTAGAGTAATAAAAAAAACTTTAGTTTTAGAGTAATAAAAAATACTTTAGTTTTAGAGTAATAAAAAACTTTAGTTTTAGAGTAATAAAAAAAACTTTAGTTTTAGAGTAATAAAAAAAACTTTAGTTTTAGAGTAATAAAAAAAACTTTAGTTTTAGAGTAATAAAAAAAACTTTAGTTTTAGAGTAATAAAAAAAACTTTAGTTTTAGAGTAATAAAAAAACTTTAGTTTTAGAGTAATAAAAAAAACTTTAGTTTTAGAGTAATAAAAAAAACTTTAGTTTTAGAGTAATAAAAAAAACTTTAGTTTTAGAGTAATAAAAAAAACTTTAGTTTTAGAGTAATAAAAAAAACTTTAGTTTTAGAGTAATACGATTATACGATTTTTTTGTTTTAAATTGTCGCTGGCTGCAGTTTAGGAGAGCTGGCCACATGGGTCAATTATTGTTCAATTATATGTTTGTTCATTTGTAAAACCCGAAAAGTATAATCCATGTATCTTTATTATCACCATTTACGCCAATTATCACCGCCATGGAAGAGGAGCAGGAAGGGAAGGAGGAGGAGGAGGAGGGTGAAAAGAGTGAAAGGAAAGAGAGAAACAACGTAAGAGAAAAAAGGAGGGAAGAAGATTAATGAAAGTAGGGGAATTGACAACTCATGATAAGGAATGTAGAGAAGCGGGAGATTAAATGAATAGGAGGTAGAATGGAGTGAAAAGGAAGAGGTGGTGATGAAGAAGAGAAGCAGCTGAGAGATAACATGAGAGGAGGGAGGAGAGAATCCAAATTGAAGAGTAAAGTAGGAACGAGAAGTACAATAAATGGAAGAGTGAAAGGTGGGAAGGGACGATGTAAACAACACTCAAGAGAGAAAAGATGAACAGGAATGGAAAAAAAACGAAAGACAAGTGACGTTGATGTTATCAAGTAGGAAGAGGAGGTGAAAAAGAAGTGAGAGGGAAGGGAAGAGGGAGGAGGTCAGAGTTGGAAAAACTGAAGGAGTGTGAAGAGAAAAGGAGTTACAGGGGAAATATTTGACTGGGAGGGAGCGACAGTTGCAGAAATGGACACAGCAGGAATGGAAATAAAGAGGGAATGGTTATTTGGAGGAGGAAGGGGGGAGTTAGAGGGATGAAGGGAGGGAGTGGAGTAGGATGAGACAAAGGAGGGGCAGGTTGAAGGGAGGGATGAAGGGGGTGAAGGGAGGGATGAGAGGCAGGTGTGGGGTGAGGTGATGTGGTGTGATCCCTTAGGGCTGTGGGGCTCCTGGGTCACCAAGCCGGCAATCTTGATATCCTTGAGGCTAGACCACATCCCTGGTGAAGGAGACCTGGAGGGTGAGCGTGTGGGAGGGGGGGGGGAGGGGGGAGGTGCAAGGAAGGAGGACGAGGAGTGAGCGAGGGAGAGACGCCAGGAAGCAATGAACAACGCAAATGAGGCATACGAAAGCGGGAAAGAAGAGAAAGTAGGGAACAGAAGGACATGAGACAGAACTGAGTGGCCAAGGTTTAGACACTTATAAAATATTGGATAATGAATGATAGAGTAAAGAAGGAAGAGGAAGAGGAGGAAGGATTATAGGAGAATAGATAAAAAAAAGACCAAATGAAAAGTTTTTGGGAAGGAAAATAACTGAGTAAGGGCGTGAAAAAGAGGTCTGGAGTAGAGAGCAAGAAGCGTAGAGTAACAAGTGGTCTATAGTGAACCAAGCAGAGTAGGGAGTCACTAGTGGCAGTACAGAACACGAGAATGAACAGTTACTAGAATGGTTCTCACCTTGTGAAGAATGCATTTTATTTAGTTTTTGCATCTGATTTCCGTTTGTCGGTTTTTATGCCACATTCCGCATCGCTGTGGTCGTGTCTGTCTGTGTGTGTCTGTCCCCGTTGCCTTCCTGCATTACCCAACTCCAAGTACACACTCCCTAGGAGGACTTCCTTATGCAGAGATTCCGATAAATTGTAATACATGTATATATATATATATATATATATATATATATATATATATATATATATATATATATATATATATATATATATATATATATGTGTGTGTGTGTGTGTGTGTGTGTGTGTGTGTGTCTTGCTTTATTTTTAGCCATTTTTGCAAGTTACAATTTAATGAATACACTGAAATATTAAAGGTTGTGAATCTCATGGAATGCCTCAGCTTCCGGACAGGACAGGAGTCGAGGACATAGCAGGCGTTTCCCCTCTGGGCCACAACACAGACATTGAAACATAAATCTGTCAGCTCTAAGATATCTTGTAGCCTCTATTGAACATAGAACCTAATTCCTAGAGCATGCTCTTGGCACCCGTGCCTTTGGGGCCAAGTGTCCCAGGATAGCTACACACGTGTAGTCCCACACCATCTGTTTGCTGTTCTTCCAGGAATATTTTGGGATATACTCCTGCGAGGTTCTCTCTCTGCTGGGCATTGAACTGTGGCAAGGCTCCGTCTTGAGACACCAAGGCGAAGGGCCACTACATTAAATACGTTCTCTGCATAGGTGATTACAGATTAAAAAACAAATTAGAGTAATATAATCCAGCAGACATTTGCGACACAGACGTACGGCAGAAGACGAAGTGTTTTTTATATAATCGCGAAAATTAAGAACAAAATGAAAATATTCAGTTATGATCAAAGACGCCATAGACGTTATTCAACCCAGGAAGTTACTTCTAGAAATGTTACGTCTAGGAATGTTACCTGTAAGATACCTGTTACCTGTTACCTGTTACCTGTTACCTCTAGCAATGTTACTTCTATTAATGTTACTTTTAGGAATGTTACTCTTTGGTGCGTTACACTTTATTTGTGTAAAGTTATTTTCATATGAATATTCATGCAGGTTTGTATATCAAAATAATAATATTAATACCATAATTTATGGAAAGTGGTATATGTAAATTATTTATTATAACTCGCACAATCAAATATGAATATTTAATTGGGACATGAGAGAGATGTTAATGGTTAAGGAGGTGGCATTGTCTCTTATTCTCTTCTCTCTTTCTCCAGTTTGTCCTATACTCAGTCCTGTCTGTCTGTCTGTCTGTCTGTCTGTCTGTCTGTCTGTCTGTCTGTCTGTCTGTCTGTCTGTCTGTCTGTCTGTCTGTCTGTCTGTCTGTTTCTCTCTCTCTCTCTCTCTCTCTCTCTCTCTCTCTCTCTCTCTCTCTCTCTCTCTCTCTCTCTCTCTCTCTCTCTCTCATATAATATCGTTTTTAATTCGTCGCGAAGAAAATTGCTTTTGATTTTGTGCTTATTTTGATGCTGCTGTTGGTGATGGTGTTATTGGTGTAACTCTTGTTGGTGGTGCTGGTGATGGTGGTGCTGGTGATGGTGGTGCTGGTGATGGTGGTGGTGGTGTTGTTGTAGTTGGCGGTGGTCCTGGTGTTGGTGGGGGCGGGTCTTGCAAATGTTCCAGTGATATCATTCCCCACTTCTTTTATAAGCCAGGTATTGTCCTCCGTTTTTTAAGTCAAGGCTCAAGGTAGCGGGGCTTTTGATCTGGCGTGAATCTCCCTATATTACTACTCAGTTTTACGTCGCGTGTGAAAAACCTTCGAATCGTCCTGGAGATTGGTTAATATACACGGCAATGGAAATATAATCGTTGACCATGTGGAAAGGTGAATCAGTCTTATTTGCAAGTGTGCCTATGTACGTGGCAGGTCTAGCGCCTGAATTGATTTGGCAGAAAATTACACATGTGCTTTACCCTGACATGTGTCGGTGCTCACAAGATTTTGACACATATGTGACTGAAGGAATGGCCACTCTTTACTCGTGGATCAGTTTGAGTTTTCTAGATTTCCTATCAGCTGTTCTATAAAATTGCCGGCGTTTTTTTGCATATCTTCGAATATTAAGATGCAGAAGGATTAGTGATCCACGGCTACGTTATATAAATTGTCATCCACACTTCCAAAATTATTTTGGAAATTACTTCCTTTTTAAGGCTACTCATAGGCCTGTCGATGGAGCTTCGGCCTCACATGCCTGGGGGGGGGGCCACGGTTCGAGTCTCCTAGAGCCCAGGTGAATGGAATGTTTATTTTCACGGAAATGTAGATGGCAATTTATATGCAAAAGAACCTTACTTATGTAATGTAGAGACCTCGGCGGTTTACAGGGTCAGTCCGGTTGACCAGAGACGGTCAGGATCTTTCAGCTTCCTTCAGTGAGTAATGGTATACTTGAAGCACCTTTTAAAGACGCTGGAGAGCATCCCGTTTTCTTTCCAGACGATGGTTGTAAACCAGAGTTAGTGGATTGTTCTTGGCCTTCGATAAGGTCAGTGTAGAACATTGGTAGAATAATTTTGACCGTCAACAAAAGTTGAGCTGAGGAGTGGCGGGGCGGAGCTTCGTCTTGGGTTTAATGTCGGCTGTACGTATCCTCTACACCTGTTGTTACTACTTGGTAATGAAGAATTTTGCTTAATTTCGATATTCAAAAATGCAAATTCATTAAGAAGCTCAACACCACGCCCCTGTCAAGGCAATCTCAAGCCTCCGCCTCTGTCAAGGCGATCTTAAGACTCCGCCTATGTCAAGGCAATCTTAAGGCTCCGCCTCTGTCAAGCCTGTCGTAAGACCCCGCCCCTGTCAAGGCAATCTTAAGACTCCGCCTGTCAAGGTAGTCGTAAGACCCCGCGTCTGTCAAGACAGTATCAAGACCCGACCTCTATCAAGCCAGTTGCAAGACCACACTTCGATCAAGCCACAATCAAGGTCTTACAATTAGCAAAGCGATGAACGCGTCGGCAACCCGTTCCAAAGTGTCCTATGCAACCCCTCTCCCCCCCCCCACACACACACACACACACACAAAGCCACATTGGCGTCTCCGCCATCACGAGCGTGGGTAAGGACGCCTGGACCGCACACTTTCTCTTCCCGTCTTTGCGTTCCCAGCCAGCCCCACGCTCAGCCATGGAATCCCTACTCCCCGTCAGGAAGGAGTCGAGTCTGTAATCCTCTTGGGGGATTACAGACTCGATTAGGGGGACTAGGGGGGGTTGGGGGGTTTAGGGAATTGTACTTCCTGGTTATACAGCATCTCCCTATTCGGGTGAAGAAACAAAGGTGTTCTGGAATATTTTTTTCGTGTAGTTCTCTATATTTTTTCCAAGGCCAGCACTTAAATCCTAAAGTTTGGCTTCGTTTGTGATTATAAAAGGCGAGAGTGTGATAGGACTTCTTTTAGTGCCGTCGTTAGAAAGTCAAAATGGTAAGTAGCTACGGGCGAGTGGACATCTTGTGGAATGCAAAATTAGAGGGTGTGACCTGCTCTTGGCAAATCGGTATGCAGAGGGCCATACAAACAGGGAGCCTTGATACTGAACGAGCGGTGACTGAAGTTCGCTTCATCCAATACAACACAGACTGTACAACACTCAGTGTAGCAATGATACGCACGAACAGGTGTGTACTCACCTAATTGTACTCACCTAATTGTGCTTGCGGGGGTTGAGCTCTGGCTCTTTGGTCCCGCCTCTCAACCGTCAATCAACTGGTGTACAGATTCCTGAGCCTATTGGGCTCTATCATATCTACATTTGAAACTGTGAATGGAGTCGGCCTCCACCACATCACTTCCTAATGCATTCCATTTGCTAACTACTCTGACACTGAAAAAGTTCTTTCTAACGTCTCTGTGGCTCATTTGGGTACTCAGCTTCCACCTGTGTCCCCTTGTTCGCGTCCCACCAGTGTTGAAAAGTTCGTCCTTGTTTACCCGGTCGATTCCCCTGAGGATTTTGTAGGTTGTGATCATGTCCCCCCTTACTCTTCTGTCTTCCAGTGTCGTGAGGTGCATTTCCCGCAGCCTTTCCTCATAACTCATGCCTCTTAGTTCTGGGACTAGTCTAGTAGCATACCTTTGGACTTTTTCCAGCTTCGTCTTGTGCTTGACAAGGTACGGGCTCCATGCTGGGGCCGCATACTCCAGGATTGGTCTTACATATGTGGTGTACAAGATTCTGAATGATTCCTTACACAGGTTCCTGAACGCCGTTCTGATGTTAGCCAGCCTCGCATATGCCGCAGACGTTATTCTCTTTATGTGGGCTTCAGGAGACAGGTTTGGTGTGATATCAACTCCTAGATCTTTCTCTCTGTCTGTTTCATTAAGTACTTCATCTCCTATTCTGTGTGTTCTGTGTATTCTGTGTGTTCTGTGTATTCTGTGTTCATCTCCTATTCTATTGTGTGTGTGTGTGTGTGTGTGTGTGTGTGTGTGTGTGTGTGTGTGTGTGTGTGTGTGTGTGTGTGTGTAGGCAGGTGTGTGTGTGTGTGTTTGTGTGTGTGTGTGTGTGTGTATAGGCAGGTGTGTGTGTGTGTGTGTAGGCAGGTGGAGAGGACGGGAAATACAGCGGATCTTTCTTTCAGACGCGACAGACTTAGTGTGTAAGATTACACTCTCTTTCAGGTCTTCAAGACCTGTGGTGTCAATACTCGAGCATACCATGTCTCTTCCTGCCATTCTTTATCACTCATATCTCTTCCTTCTTCTCCTCTTCCTTCTTCTTCTTCTTCTCCTCCTCCTTCTTCTTCTCCTTCTACTCCTCCTTTTCCTCCTCCTCCTTCACCTTCCCTTACAGACATCGTGGTAGTTAAGACTGAATAGTTATCTTTAAATGTTTTAATATACATGGAGCTTTGGGGGATTAGTCGTAGTGTAATGAAAGCAAGGGTTAGATTAGGTTAAGTAACGTGTAAACAAGGCAGTTGAAAGATTGAGTTAACACACACTAAATTTCAAGAAAATTAAACCATATTTAGTGCCACCGACAGGTGGTTGAAATTGGAGTACAAAATTTAATGTTTAACCTTATCAAGTTATATAATAGCAAGTGTTCAGATTTTCGTCAGATATTAACATCATTCTGCTACGTTCACCGAATTGTTTACATCTTAGGTGGTGTGAAAATACTGCACTTATAACCTATTGATCTAAATTCCAATCGCCTTGCAGTAGCGTTAAGAATGATTTTATTTTGCTGAAATTCAGTTTTTTTGCGCGTGATTTTTTTTATGAGAGGGTATACTAATTAAAATGTCAAAATAAAGTGTTTTTTGGATCACCAAAATCTTGGGTAATAACATTTCAACCAAATGGATCATCCTGGGTAATATTTTGCTTCAATTTGCTTTTCCATGACAAAATAACAAACCATATTCCCATAATTGTTTTTTTTGGGGGGGTTACATCAACCTTGATTTCGGGGTTACTATGTGGAGGTTTATGTTTTAGACACATTTGAACCCCTCGAGTCCTTTCCACTACGACCTTGCAAGAGCCGGTGTTGCTGTAAGCTAAGCACCTTACTGACCAACCATGCACTTCGATACTAAAAAACTTGTCTTTCCGACCCGTTGCTTTCACCGCGCGCTGACACGAATCACCGTCGCCAGCACTGTGGCGAGATATATGGGTTTCGTTGCGTTCAGGGAGGTTTCCTTTGAGGTAAACTTTGATTTAGTACAGAATGGTTTACGTTCGTCTTCTTGTACAGTGGTCGTGGAGCCGGTGGTACTTGGGTACATTGTTTGATCTTTCAGGTGTACTGTACATGACTTGTGTGTGTGTGTGTGTGTGTGTGTGTGTGTGTGTGTGTGTGTGTGTGTGTGTGTGTGTGTGTGTGTGTGTGTGTGTGTGTGTTTTTGTGTGTGCTGATTGCCCTGACACTCTTCTTGGTTATCTGGTTGGCGAATCAAGTACCTGGGCAATACTGGGTTTCAAGCAAGTTGGGCAGAACTAACAAGATACTTGTGCTACTAGTTAGTAGTAACGGCTCTTGCGGTAGCAGTTACTGACGTGGAGGGCCTAGTGGCACTTCTAGGCTTCTGAATTCGACGTAGGTAATAGTTCAGAGGACAGTAGTCGGAGTTGATTAGGGATGGGGGGAGAGAAGTATACGCTTCTGGAGTAGTTGCAGGTAGTGATTGAAAGGATAGAGTATGGCGTCAAGTAGAATAAATAGTTCTTGTGTGGGTTGCATACTAATTGAACGTTGTGGTTCAGATGACTGTAACTAGAGTAATTGACCGCGGGGGGATGGAGGGGCGTAGATGCTTTTGGGGAGATGTTGAGGTTCTGTTCTCCATGTTAATTTAGATGGAAGAACGTGTCTTGGGGGTTGCAGGGAGGAGGTGATGCTGAACGTGTGCCAGTATAGCGTGGCTTGATAGGGATAAAGGATAATTTTCCATTTGGATGCTGCTAGCATGATATACGAATGATCTCTTGATGACGAGATGCGTCAACTTGAACTCTTAGATCTTCATGCTTCCGCTTCTCAGGGGGTTATCTTTCCGTGCATATTCGTAAGCAAATCACATGCTAAATAACTCTTACAACTAAGGTTTATATTTTTATTTTTTTTTTTTTTTTTTTTTTTTTTTTGAGATATATACAAGAGTTGTTACATTCTTGTAGAGCCACTAGTACGCGTAGCGTTTCGGGCAGGTCCCTGGAATACGATCCCCTGCCGCGAAGAATCGTTTTTTCATCCAAGTACACATTTTACTGTTGCGTTAAACAGAGGCTACAGTTAAGGAATTGCGCCCAGTAAATCCTCCCCGGCCAGGATACGAACCCATGACATAACGCTCGCGGAACGCCAGGCGAGTGTCTTACCACTACACCACGGAGACTGTTAATATCTTCGTTGCTAGTGTCTTACCTCTACACCACGGAGACTGTTAATATCTTCGTTGCTAGCGTCCTGCATCTGACGTAACACTGTGAAACACATAACGAAACAAAACAACACTTTCCTCCCATCGACTGATCAGTTATTTAAGAAACAAAGAGATGCCAATTTTCCCCTACTACATTTTTTTACTGGGATTCCAATAGCACTAATTTCCACTTACTCAGATTATCGAAATTTGCATTTTTTTTTTCTTTCGCCTGCGAGTGGTTAATCGCCGTCACCACCTCTACAAACTGGCCACAGGAATCCAATTTTGTTTTTATTTATTATTATTATTATTTTCTACCACAGACGTGGCCACACATTTACAATGCTAACCAGAATTTATACATTTTATTCTGTCCTCCATGGACAGGGTTAGAGATCTGTTAAACATCAGATGTTTAACCTGGAATTAAACAGGAATCCAAGTGAGAGTTAACCAGAGCACCAGGTGACTAGTCTTACAGGTCAGCTACACCTGGGAAGTGGCGCTCCACGAGCAACGAGAAACGTTCCGCAAAACACGACTTTTAAGATGGAAGAGCGTCTTCGTCGGTGGAACCGAAGATGCTCCAAGAAAGGGAAAGGGAACTATCTGCAGAGAGGGCCAAACCATTACGACTATATAGCATTTGGAAGGGATCAGGATAAGGATTTGGGATGGGACGAGGGGAGGGGAGGAATGGTGGCCATTTACTTGGACGGTCGGGGATTGAATGCCGACCTGCATGAAGCGAGATTGTCGCTCTACCGTCCACCCCAAGTGAAAATGTCTCCTTATAAATGCCCTTGAGACTAAAATACCTTGCGCGAGTCGAAGAAAGCACAGGCTGTAGCTCCTCGGCTCTGACTTTTACAAGCATAATTCATTTTGTCAGGGACAGGAAGCCTGTGAACATATTTCACCAGGATAAAACCCCACAACAGATGCCTAACTTTAGGGTGATTATTTACTGCTAGGTGAACAGAGGCATTAACTGAAAGGATACGTGATCATTCCTTCCTGTACCACTGGAGAGTCGAACCTGGATCTCCGATTGTGAGTCAAGAACGAAGCCAACTGCACTATGAGACCCCCTAAACATAAAAAGTTCAACCTGTCCTCACACTTAATTCCTCGATCTTTTGACGCTGTCGACAACCACGTTAAAATGAAAGGTAATTACAGCACCATCATATTTGCGCTTTCTCGGAATAATGAGGATTGATCTCGATTAGTTAGGTGGGTGGCCCAAGTTCGGGAGCTTCTGATTGTCCAAAACCACTTTCAATTCAACGCTTGTCAACTCAAGAAAATGGGGTGACACTGCGGACATTAAAGTATATGTAATTATGCACACACACACACACACACACACACACACACACACACACACACACACACACACACACACACACACACACACACACACACACACACACACACACACTGGGAAGACGGGACACCACGAGCGTAGCTCTCATCCTGTAACTACACTTAGGTAATTACACACACACACACACACACACACACACACACACACACACACACACACACACACACACACACACACACACACACTGGGAAGACGGGACACCACGAGCGTAGCTCTCATCCTGTAACTACACTTAGGTAATTACACACACACACACACACACACACACACACACACACACACACACACACACACACACACACACACACACACACACACACACACACACCTGTCTTACAGAAACTCAAGACGGCTGTGAGCGAATCTTTATACTTTCACTCTAAGACACTTCACACACACATTGCTGTCGCTGTTTTTCTTCTGTTGCAGTTATAGACAGCTCAGCATTTAAATTATATTTCGGTAATTGACAAGCACTAATAACATATTGGAGATTAGTGAACCTTCATCAGTTGACATCTGTCTAACTTTGAAATGTTTATGAGGTAGAAACAGCAATATCTGCTATTCTACTCTGAACAATTGAGCTATCTACGAACAGCTGAATTAAATAACAGATGTACGTGAACCAAGTAGATGACTATAAGTAGATAAGATAATAATAATAAGGAGAGCATTAAAGAAAAGTCATGTCGTTAAAATTGATTTAAACGAAAACGTGTAAAAAAAATTGCATTTGGCACTATTGCAAGGAATAAGACAAAAGTAAGACAATAAGAAAAATAAGAAAGTAAGAAAATAAGACATAAGACAAAAAATGCAAAAGAAAAAAAGACACGGAAGAAAAATAAATGACAGCAATAAAGACGAAAGAGAAAATCAACCAAAATGCATAATGTTTAAGAAACGAGGCAACAGTGGAGAAATGGAAGAGTGAGAGGAGGAGGAGGAAGAGGGAGGGAAGGGGAAAGGGGGGGGGGGGATCAGGAGAAGAAGAGGAGTCGTACTGAAGGCTTGGGGGGGGAGGGGGAATGGAAAGCACCAGCTGTTCTCTAGGTAAACACAGCTGTTGATGGCTCTAAATCACAGCTAACTTGAGGTGTGGTGAGTTCTTGATATATATATATATATATATATATATATATATATATATATATATATATATATATATATATATATATATATATATATATATATATATATATATATATATAATCTCAAGAGAGCAACCTGTTCTCATGCTAGACTCGTCGGAGCAGCATCCAACCCCCCAAAAGACTTATTCATCAATGTTAACATACTGCTTATTTAACATGAAATGTTTTCTCAAATGTAAATTAATGGGAAAATCAGTAGAAGTCGTGAGTAAGATTCGAACCTGTACTCTAGGTGCTCCCAAGCACACGCCTTAGGCCACTGCACCACACATGGTAAATACTAGAATGTGGCATATAATTAGGCTTGATGGCTAGCTTCTGTTGGCAATTATTATTGGTATTTGAAGTACGTGAATGAAGCCTTTAGTGCGTGAATGGACAGTTGAGAGTCGAGAGTCGAGAGTCAACAGTTGAGAGGTTGAGAGTCGTGAGTAAAGTGTTTTTTCATTCATATGCAGTTCAATGCCTGTTAATGATTTCAAAGAGCTTTGATAAGTCGGATTATTATCATAGAGTGTTAGTTGTAGAGAACTTTAGTTCTTATTGCTTTACTGTAACCTGTTTTATATGCCACAGTAAACTGGTGCATTTAATGCTAGCCTTTTTTTTTACTTAACCCTAGACGTTTATTGGGACACAGGCCAGGCTATTGTATTGTACAATGTAAATGGAATGTGCATCCAATTATAAATAAAGCGTTTGAGTTCATGTGATTAATACCAAAATATATATAAACCCCGCTTTTAACCCAAGTACTACGTTAGCATTTTATATTATTTGGGTGAAAATCCACCCAGGTGAAACATTTTCACTCAAATTACCACAAGTCCGACAAAAATAAATTAAAACACCAATCAATGTTTTATTTTTTTTTTAATTTTCACCATTATGTGAACGCCAACATTCCACTTCTTATTCAATGGAAGGGAAAGTTGCAGAGACATAAGAATAATACCCATTCGTTGCAGTGTCTGCCGGCGGCTGTTGCCGTTTGCAACAAATTTATGTTCTTGAAGAAAGACGTGACAGCAGGAGGATAATTTAGACAATTATTTTGTTAGAAAATATTTATATAAAAGAAGGAAAATTTGTCCAATCTGTTGGTTTTTCTCCAAGTCGAGGTAGTGGAGCCACCTCCATGTGTTTTATAGGCCTATCAACTCTACTTGTGGCTCAGTCTATCAACTCTACTCGTGGCTAGGCCTACCAACTCGTGGCTGGCGACTTGCTACTTTGATTTTTATGTTAAGTATTTTGTGAAGGGATGTTCAAAGTGCCACGTGAACAAACTGAATGTTCATTAAACAAAACAATTTGGTTGTTATAGTCTTTGTGAAAATTCACCAAAAGTGACTTGCTCCTATTTTCAATTTGCATAAATTTTTCATTTTCAGTTTTGTTCTACAGATTTTTTTTTATTTTCTCCACATTAGCAGAAGGTTCTTTGCTCACATTTGCGTACTAAGAGATTTCCCTTTCTTTTAATTCTATTTGAAGTCTCGCCTTCTGAACGTGATCCGCGCCTCACTGTTCGTTCTAGTCCCAGCTATTGTTGAATATAATGAGACAAACAGTGAAGGAACCTATAGTCCCACCTGGCCAGGATTCGAACCCAGGTTTTCTCGCTTCAGAGGAGAACCGACGACGGCTAACCACTACACCAAAAGAAGGTTTATATGTCTATCAACATTTAGCTACCGCCTCTCTATCTCATTGTGGAATTTTTCATGGCAAGAAATCAGTGTGTTTTGGGCCCGACATTCAGTAAAAGTCATGATCAGGGCCGCAGAAAACACCTGACCCGGTTCCTGGCTACGTGAACATAATATAAAAATATTCGTTCGTAGTTTGAGTATTTCCGGTTTCAGAATTATTGGCTTTTAGCAATGGCGGAGAAAACCACATATTCGTGTGACCTTCGTATGCCGATACTCAAATAATGTCTCGCTCGGCGATGGATTTTATTCATAAGTGATTTACACATGTCATTACAGATGTGTAGTTGGAATGACCAGGTGTACAGCTGTATAGCTAACAGTATTCGAGTAGTGAGACTTACAGTAGCCAGATATGTTGCACATGTGTGGGTTTGTTTATGTTTTTTTAGCTAAGTCATTGTGGTTGATGTTCTGCATTTCGCGCAACCCCAAACATCACTATGGTCCACCAGTAACCCCCAAACACCACTATGGTCCACCAGTAACCCCCAAACATCACTATGGTCCACCAGTAACCCCCCCAGACACAACCATGGTCCACCAGAACATTCCTTTTTTTGGGGGGAGGGGAGCAACATTTCACTTTTGTTCGTTTCACCAAGTTGTTGCTCTGAGTACCATCATTTTAAGAAGATGAGTTGTTTAATGCGTGTCTGTAAAACAAGCCAACAATTCCTGCAAGTTTCAGCAGATATTTGTCACTGTCGCAATTTGCAATATCATTGCCAAATACTGAAGTGATCATAATAACTAGTAAGTCTTTCTTTGCTAGAGTATTTACACACATCGTAGTTTTTATGTTTTATTTTTGGAAAAACTAAACCAATGGAAAAAAAAATCATAAATCCTGTCACGTTATCAATCGTCATTTCCGGCTGCAACATTTGTTCAGTCTGGGTTTCCAGAGTGATTGAACTCAATAGTATTTCTTAAGCTGGCTTTAGTCTCAATCGTATTATTATTATTATTTTTTAGATAGTACACGTGAATTTTTTGGTAATGTCTTAGGAAGTTTTGGGGTCTGTTGCTTCCTGTATAGCTCCAGGATTTTATTCAGCGCGATTTCAAGACCTCAAATGTTACTTATGAGTCGGTAAAAAAGGCGTCAGATTAAATAAATAAGACTTAACCACTTTGTTTACTTCAGCAGGAATTTTAGTGTCTGTGCTACATCGTTGGTACTCTTTAGCAAGTGTGTGATATTGGTGGTACTTTTTAGAATCTGTGTCCTGCATTGTGGGGGACACAGACTAAATTGTCTGTGTCCCCCGACAAAAGTGGTAGATTTCAAAATCTGTGCCACTTCTTAGTATTTCTATTAACACTGGTGTCATTCGAATGTCTGTACAACACAGGTGGCACTTCTAGATCACGTACCAGATTTGCCTGAGCCACAGGCCGGATGGAGGCGGTAGGAGCACAGCCGCCACAGTCCTGGGTCAGCCGTTTTTTCTCCGGCTGTTCTCCGGACTTGACATAGTTTCACTTCTCCAGACGGTAAAGGCAACTTGTCTGTTGGGGGTGACTGTGCCTCTTGGCTCCTGTGCGTGCGTGTGTGTGTGTGCATTCGCGTGTATTTGCTTGCGTATGTGTGTGTGTGTGTGTGTGTGTCCGCGGAACGAGATCATTTATGCTTCGTTAAATTCGATTCTAAACCTCTTAATGGTACGTCTTTTGCTGAAAAGTTTCGAGTCTCCATCACGTCTAAGTTGATCTTGTGGCTAGTGCATTTTCCGACTGATTTTTTGTAATTTTTTTATATAAACACGTGTGTATCATTGTTTATTTATATCAACATAACTGTATCAATATTAATGGGGTTAAGGGTATCACTCACATATTCTTTATATGTTTTTTTTATTATGTTTCATTTTGTGTCTTCGTTTTGTTGTGTTTTCCTGCTTTTGTCTTTTGAATTACACCCTATTTTCCTCCTTGTCTCATTTTCTTCTTTGAAGTTGTTTAATTTTTCTTTGTGGAAGTTAATTTTACAGTTGATTTCAGTAGTTTTGAAGGCCTGAATAAGTTTTTTTTTAGTATGTGAAATAAACATTTATATGGGGACAGAAGTTGGGTGATAATCACCCGGGTTCGAATCCCTGGGCAGGGAGGGTCGACTGGGCATCAACTTTATAGTGTTCGCCCCTGTTCACCAAGGGGTAATTTAAGACCTGGTTGTAAACCAACTGGCGAATCGTGTTCCGAGAATAGCTAATACGATAAGGCTTATGAGCTGTGGGAAGGGAAGGCAATAGGCCTGCTAGCAAGTGTCAGGAATCGTCTTCTCCTTTGCCCACCTGAATGAAGAAAATATAAATTGAAGATAATGTACGTGTCATTGAAGGTAGAGAGAGAAGCCATGAATAATGTAACTAAATGGACATAGACATTGGAAATATGGAGCGAAATGGAGTGGCTTCTGAACAAATCCACAAGGGCCGTGACGAAGATTCGAACCTGCGTCCGAGAGCATCCCAGACGCTGCCTTAATCGACTGAGCTACGACATGGTCAAAAAGAGTTGAAACCGAAGTTCTAGCTGCAGGGTGAGGCTGCAGGATCCAGTAAGTTCAGTAGAACTTCGGTTTCAACTCCTTTTGACCATGTCGTAGCTCAGTCGATTAAGGCAGCGTCTGGGATGCTCTCGGACGCAGGTTCGAATCCTCGTCACGGCCCTTGTGGATTTGTTCATTTGATGCATCACGCAATTGTGATTTCTGTGTGGAGTGGATTATGTTGCCTTGGCTGTCACTTGTTTGGAACACCGTATCCAGGACTCAGGAGGACAGAGGAAAGGGTCTAGTAGACATAGAGAAGGAGAAAGCTAAGCCCAGCTATCTTACACATTCGTAAAGAGAATTGTTTTGAAGACGGGGATGGAAGGGATTCCTCCTTCCTCATCAATAGAGCTTCCATAGCAATCGACACACGATAGATCCCCTGTGGCAATAGAGCTTCGGTCTCACACGTGGGGTCAACGGTTCGAATCTCCTAGAACCCAGGTGAATGGAATGCAATGATGAGTAAGAGACACAAAGGTTGGGAAAGAATAAGTGAATACTAGCACCATTGTGCAAGAGTCACCTGTTGTGCAGAGAAGACGTGAAAAGAACTGAGTTTTTATATTGCTAGGTATTGAACATGAATCTTTCAATAAGATATACGTGAGGAGAGGGGCTTGAGATGTATGGCAGTACCTCTGTTCTCGTACCTGTTGCCCAAGTGGAGAGCTTTTTCTAGGCCATGTGTGTGGCAAGGTAGGCCATGTGTATGGCAAGGTAGGCCATGTGTGTGGCAAGGTAGGCCATGTGTGTGGCAAGGTAGGCCATGTGTGTGGCAAGGTAGGTCATGTGTGTGGCAAGGTAGGCCATGTGTGTGGCAAGGTAGGCCATATATGTGGCAAGGGAAGAACATATGAATAGCGGTGAAAATTACCTCTAGATCCTAGCGATTACATCGAGTGTTATATATATCAACTATATATATCTCAGTAGGGGTAAAATAACAAACCTTCCCTATATCAAGAGTAGGGGAAAAAGGGGAGGTGCTTGGAAGAGGGAAGGTAAGTGGGAGGAGAGAGTCGGAAAAGGGAAGGGGATGTTGAATTGATGGGACAGAGGGGTTGGAGATGAGAAAAGGGAAAGGGGGAGGGGGTATTAAAATTAGAAAATGAGAGTTCTGCCCCCTTGGGAAGCCGTGCTCAGGTCAAAGGTTAGCCCGGCAGTAACCCGGGAAGTCGAAACGCCAGCAACCACAGGGGAAACTAGTTTGAGCTGCGAAGTCTGAAGGACTGCGAAGTCCTCCTTGACCTAACGATCACCACGAGACGACGAAGACCATCAGCTTTGACCCTGCCAGACCCAACACGAAGCGGAAGCCAACGAAGTAGTTATTACGCTGATTGAATCTCTCAGACGCTACAATCGCCTCTACGAAAGTGGGGGGGAACAGAGGAACGAATAATATACCAAAAAAAAAAAGTCGTTTACCTAGTACTACATCAGTACACTTATCTATATTTCCTCTTTTCTCTACAACGTCTCCGTTCCAGTTCCCTCATACGTACCTGTCCAGTTCACCTCGGGGATGTCATGCCGTGTAAGGCACCAGACAATCTGGAAAGCGTACGGAATTCCAGGATATATATATATACATGTTTTTCTTTCTAATCCAGCTTGAGGAGATAGAGTAGTTCTGTGTCAAAAATATTTTTCAGAACACATGGAATTCAAGGAGTATAATGAGTACAGGAAGTAGATGTAATACACTTAGTTCATAGAGTAATACACTAAGCAATTCACGTAGTTCATAGAGTTGAAGAGTGTATGGGGAACACGCACATTAAAAGACCTTACAGTATGTTCCGAGAATATCTGCATGGAATACTTAGTAACGTAACTAATACTTCTACAGATGTTATCTGGACAGATAAGGCCTAGAAAGGAAATTTAAAGGCTCTCTCCCTACTCCATACTCCGACTCACACAGCCGGCAGGAAAAATGAATTATTCCACCATCGAGGACTGGAAAGTGTGTGTGTGTAGAGATGCTGAACACGAGAGCAGATACGACGAGCCAGATCCTACCTCTACCACAACGATTGACTGAGATTATTAATGATGCTACGAGTACCACCACCACTGCTACTGATGCTGCTACGGGTGCGGTTGGGCCGTCGCCAGTCTCGGGCCGGACCATCACTAGTGTGACAATGGCCAAGCGTGCTTAATGATTCACCACAACAGTCGTGCAGTGAAAGAGGAAGTTTTATGTACTGCCTGACGGAGGCGAAGGTGCTGGGTGAGGGAGGGGGGGGGAGATGGTTAAGTAACAGGTTAGGGAAGAGAGAGTGAGGGGTATTTAGGGGGGTTATGTAATGGTAGGAGAGATGAGGAGAGTCATTGAGGAAAAAGTGAGGGATATAAGGGAGTAATATTAGGTATGAAACTCGTCTCTCACTGAGAGAAAGGTGGAATTTATTCGTTTCTATCCACATATACACTTCCTGGCGCGTGTATCTTGGGATAGGACGGTAGAGAGACGGTTTCGGTTCTTGCAGGTCGGCGTTCAATCCCCAGCCGTCCGCCCAGGGGTTGAGCATCATTCCTGTTCCCCCGTCCCGTCTTAAATCCTTATCCTCATATCTCTTCGAACTGTTGTATAATCGTAATGGCTTACTGCTTTTTCCTGTTAATTGTCTTGTCTTTCCTTACCTCCCTGACGTGTTTTGCGCGCGCGCGTGTGTGTGTACTCACCTAATTGTGCTTGCGGGGGTTGAGCTCTGGCTCTTTGGTCCCGCCTCTCAACCGTCAATCAACTGGTGTACAGATTCCTGAGCCTACTGGGCTCTATCATATCTGTGTGTGTGTGTGTGTGTGTGTGTGTGTGTGTGTGTGTGTGTGTGTGTGTGTGTGTGTGTATGTGTGTGTGTGTGTGTGTGTGTGTGTGAATTCGCTTGTTAATACTGTTGTAAATATCGTCATATTAAGTGCCATGTGTTTGTGATTGATTATCATATCCCGACGGAACACAGGAAACACACACACACACACACACACACACACACACACACACACACACACACACACACACACACACACACACACACACACACACACACACACTAAACAATCGGAGACGAATGAGAATGATAGGTAAAGAGCGGAGCTGGACATATAACACTGTGTCCACATACTCAAACACCAGCAGAAACAGACTGTTTGATCATATAATCATCAGTCAACTATTCCCTCGTATCTTGCAGCATCTTACCACCTTAAATACTTTACTGTCTTGTAAGAAAAAAACTGATAAATACGTAGACTCAGAGGTAAACAGAAGACTCAGAAGAAAATAGCATTTTCAGGGTCTGATTATCAAGCCATGTTAGGTACCAAACTTAAAAGTTAAGTATCACTCATTAAAGGTCTAGTGCCTTGTGTGTGTGGTATCATCAGAGTCTAATCTAGTATGCCCCTGTTACCTAGCAGTAAAATAGGTACCTGGGTGTTAGTCAGCTGTCACGGGCTGCTTCCTGCGGGTGGAGGCCTGGTCGAGGACCGGGCCGCGGGGGAACACTAAAAAGCCCCGAAATCATCTCAAGATAACCTCAAGATAGTAACTCTCAGTATGTATTCACCTAGTTGTGCTTGCGGGGGGGTTGAGCTCTGGCTCTTTCGGCCCGCCTCTTAACTGTCAATCAATAATTTTTGTTTCACACATACACCCAGAAAGCAGCTGGTAACAGCTATCTAACTTGTCTAACTTGAAGGTCTAACTTGAAGGTCTAACTTGAAGGTCTAACTTGAAGGTCTAGTACGCGAGGACACAGCGCCAAGTGGCACTCGAGGCAAAGATCAAAATAATCAGTCACAACTTATCACAAAAAGTGAAAGTAAGAATGACTCGAGGAGCCTCTAGAGGAGGAACGAAAGACTCTGCAACATTCCTCCTGAACGATACCCAACAGGTTTATGCAGTGAAAGTAAAAGAATGTAAACATCAAAGACAATAATAATAATGTGTAATTTTTTGTTCTTATTGTCTTAAGTATAATAATAATAATAATTTTGAGAATATCAGTGACTTATGTCTCTTATGCATATATGAAGAAAATAATATCATGTAGAGTTCCGTAGGTGGAGGATTTTAAGTCATTGTCCTGAATCATTATTTGCATATTAAGGGTGCGATATAATACACAGTATACATGCAGTAATACATCCTTGTATTCTGTATCAAATGTGTAAATCCATACGTGTCTGCTTTCAGCGTTATTCTTTCCCGTCAAAAAGATTGAAAACCCCCTGTCCTAACTCCTCTCTCTCTCTCTCTCTCTCTCTCTCTCTCTCTCTCTCTCTCTCTCTCTCTCTCTCTCTCTCTCTCTCTCTCTCTCTCTCTCTCTCTCTCTCTCTCTCTCTCTCTCTCTCTCTCTCTCTCTCTCTCTCTCTCTCTCTCAATCTAACTACAGACCTCTCAGGGTAGACGGTTCTCAAGGCCAGCTAGGGGCTGAAATGCGCGATGATGCTGTATATTCGACTGGGAAGGGGTCAGGATAAGGTTTTGGAATGGGACGTGGGGGAAGAGGTGCCCAACCACTTGGTGGACGGTCGGGGATTGAGCGACGACCTGCATGAAGCGAGAGTGAGAGCGAGATTCAGAGTTCCGAACACTCCAAGAGTGTTCGGAACTGTGACTCGAGAACCAGCACACACGCACTGAGACAAGTAAAAGCTCCTTTGCCAACAGTTGAGGCGTCTCTCACGACACTTGCCTCCCAGACGCCCCTGAACTCTCTGTAACGGTAAATGACCTTAGACGTCTCACAAGGGGGGAGAGTTGTTAGGGGCTGGTAGGGGAGGGGAGGATAGCGAGGGAAGGGGACGGGGATAGAATAGGTGAGAGAGGGAAAGGAGAGCCTGGGGAGCGAGGGTAGAGGTTTTCATGGAATGAGAAGTGAATAAAAGAACGAATAGGTTGGAAAGGTAAGGTAAAAGTGACTATTGAAGGGAAAGAAGTGAAGGGACTTCATGGGAGAGAGAGGTTTGACAAACCTGGGCATCTTCGGATTCCCCTTTCAGTAAAGATATTTCCAAGGCATGTGGAAAAAAGTCTTAAATTCTAGGGATTCGCTTAACCAATTTCCATCGATTTCACGGAGGTTGCCATAGGAGCCGACCTCTTTTTAATAGAAACAATTGGGCCGACCCCAACCTGCCCATGATGGTGGCCTACCCTTCAGCAATCACTGTCCAAAGTTTGGTGGGGGCTAGCCCGAAACATCTGTCTTACAACTTCGAACAGACCAACATTCTCTCCCACAGATATCGACGAGAAACAAGAAAATAAAATTTCACCGAAAAAATTACATGAAAAAGATTAAACAAATCTGACTATATCTCGTTTTCTTTATAACTCAACAATATACGATTACCGTTTAATAAATGTGACAGGAGAAAATCCATTACAAACAACATTGTTTGGTCTCTCGGAGATACTGTTTACATAACAACCAGACAAAAAATAAAAAAAAGAATTAAGACGTCAGTACTGTGTAATTATCTCTGAGATCTTAATTAGTGCTAAGAGAGATGGCTAACAGGTATGAGCTGCATATCAGGGATGTGGACCACATATCAGGGATGTGGGCCACATATCAGGGATGTGGGCCACATATCAGGGATGTGGGCCACATATCAGGGATGTGGGCCACATATCAGGGATGTGGGCTACAAACCTGCAGTGTGAGCTACTGACCATTCACGAGTGAAGATGGTTGTGGGATAGATATATAAAGCAGGTAATTTCTACGAGATGTTAAATATCCCATAAAAAGCTGTAATAAGCTAGCTAGGAGATCACGTAGTGTTAATGTAGTCAACGTTAATGTACAAATTATAACGCTCGTTTAAACCAAATAAAACGAGCATTATAATTTGTACAATTGACAATTATTTGTATAATCCACGTGTGATCAAAATTGTGGGTTTTGCAGTTAATACAAATTTATGATAAATTAAGACATCAAAATCCCCGATATAAGATCAAATACATTAATAAAAATTAATGCCATCGACGTTTTGGAACAAGGTTTCGAACGTTTTCGAACATAATAATTACTCTCGCTTTTTCGTTGCTCTAAATATTTCGACGTTAGGAACAGCGTTTATAAGCATATAGTTCCGCTTGTTCGACGCCAATCAATACGACTTCACGAGGGATTAATTATGATGAAAGACAAGTGAATTATCGTCTTGAAGAAGCCAAAGTCACGATCAGGTGATGATGTGGAGACGCTGTGATGGTCCATTGACTTCCTCCTGTGTGTGTCTTGATGAGGTTATTGACTCTGTCATTGTTTCTTGACGCTGTAATTCAGGGTATCTTTGTCTGTCTGTCTCTCTCTCTCTCTCTTTCTCTGTCTCTCCTGTCTTCTGTACATCTGTTTTTTTTTAGGGAATATTCTTTGTCTACTCCTCCTGTTGCTGCATGTGGTTCCTCTTGTATGTTCTTCCCTTTGTTAAATGTTCTTTCTCTTGAATGTTCTTTATGCTGTATGTTCTTCCTGTTGTTGTATATTTGTTCCCTTTTTTCCTTTTTTATCTTTTTCATTTTTTCTTTTTTTCCTGTCTTCGCCTTTTTCCTTCCTCCTCTTGTTTCTTCCTCTTCCTTCTTCCTGCTTCTCCTGGTCTTTCTATTGCGTGGTTGACCTTTTGTTCCGCGTCTTAGCCAATCGGTATTGCGTATCAACTGGCTTGTTATTATCTATGTTATCTTACAGTTATCACTGCAATAATTATTTCCTAAATAGTTCCCTATAATACACAGTGTCCAATCCCCTTGGCTAGACGGTAGAGCGAGGGTCTCACTTCATGCAGGTCGGTGTTCAATCCCCGACTGACTACCAAGTGGTTGGGCACCAGTCCTTTTCCTTCCTAAATAATTCTGAGGTAATATTATTATTATTATTATTGAGAAAATCAGCAGGAGCCGTGATGAGGGTTCGAATCCACGCACACGCCTTAGACAACCAGGCCACGACATGGTAATAAGGATTGTAACCTGGAGTTCGTCTGAACTCACCAGGGTTTCCTGAGGCTTCTACTGAAGCCAGAACAGGATTTTTACACAGTCTTCCTCATGCACTCTGGCTTTGTCATCTAGGATTTGTTTACGTACCTCTGATACTTATCTTTCAATACACCGCGAGTAATCACACTAAGGTAAGCAATCGACTTGAGAATGGTCCAGGACGGTCCGAAACGTCGTCGTCCCTTCACCTTCTAGTGTGTGGTCAACACACTAAGGTAACTGCATCAATGATTTTCTCATTGATGCACTCATGTTAGTGTGATTACTCTCTGATTATTATTGTTCAGCTGTCACACGAGTCCTCTTTATTACTTGCACTTTTTTATTTTGTATTTGACTCTCACCCTCTATATCCCGTTTTCTCTCGCTTTCAAGTTCCTTTCCCGCTTTCTCTCCTATTTGTTCGTGTGTAAACCAGCTATCCCTGAACTTTCTCCCTTGTTACGAAGTCCGTTTTCTGATACATACGTTGATGAACTTAATTTTTTATTTTCTGGGGGTTGCTTTATGTTATTTTTTTTTTTGGGGGGGGGGGTTCATGTGATTATTTTAATGAATTTGTTTGACAGTGGATTCCCAGATTTTTATATTTCTTAGATTCAGAATTTTCGTCTCTCTCTCTCTCTGTCTGTCTCTGTCTCTCTGTCTCTCTCTCTCTCTCTCTCTCTCTCTCTCTCTCTCTCTCTCTCTCTCTCTCTCTCTCTCTCTCTCTCTCTCTCTCTCTCTCTCTCTCTCTCTCTCTCTCTCTCACTTTATGTCACACACACACACACACACACACACACACACACACACACACACACACACCTGAGAGATAGAACAGGTACTGGTCTTTTCAATTCATGTGTTTGAAACTTTACCGTACAAGTACAAGAACTTTCACAGTTGTCGTAGCCTAACAGGATTTATTAATGAAATATATTTTGGCCATTATTATTTACACTATGAGAATTAACATTTACATTTTGGCAATTTCTGTAATTAAAGCAATAATTCAGTTAATGGACTATTCCTAAAGAGTTAAAAAAAATTACTAAAAAACACATGTGGGAACTTTAACCACCAATGAGCCACAGTAATGTAAAGAAGCACTAATTCGGTGCACAAGTGTTTCTCTTATCAAAGGAAAATGTCCACATACTGGGGGGGGGGGGAAGCTTGTCCATGTGTGGCCAGGTCTGTGGTAGAGACAGGAAAGATTTCCCAATCGGAGGGCATGGAATATAGACACACTGATTGGTCTCGGGGATTTTTAAAAAGAACGTCTCTAGTTTTCGAATATTAAATAATTGAACTAGAACGCATCTTGTGTTCGAATATTAAACAAGTAAAACGCCTCTAGCGTTCGAATATTAAACAAGTGAACTTGAACCCCTCTAGGTGTACGAACTTTTATTGAACTAGGATCTATTTTAGCATTCGAACAAGAGAACTATAGATTAGTAGACGAGATCGAAGCCAGTTCCATACACTGGTGTTTATAGCATGTATTAAAAGTTAGAGTTTAAGAGAAAAAAAAGTGAATCGCTCTTAACTCACTCTCTAAAGAGTGAGAGTCAAGGCATTGGCGACTGAGAGCTGAAAAGACGTGGCGCGGGAGAGTCCGCTCGATCCTGTAAGCACATTTAGGTGAGTATATTTAGGTGAGTGTATACTCTCCTCCCCCCCCCCCCCTCTCACTTCACCCCCCCTCCCGCTTCTCCCCTTCCATCCCCCCCCCCGCTTCTCCCCTTCCATCCCCCCCCCCCCGCTTCTCCCCTTCCATCCCCCCCCCCGCTTCTCCCCTTCCATCCCCCCCCCCCGCTTCTCCCCTTCCATCCCCCCCCCCTCTCTCTCTCTGCTCTACTGGAAGCAAACTGACCGACAACAGTAATTACCCCAATTGAAGAGTTCAGGGTCACCTGTGGTAGCCAGATTTGGTCACTGATCGTGCACGTGGTGCTGTGTGTGTGTGTGTTCTCACCCAGTTGTGCTTGCGGGGGTCGAGCTCTGGCTCTTTGGTCCCGCCTCTCAACTGTCAATCAACTGATGTACAGATTCCTGAGCCTACTGGGCTCTATTATATCTACATTTGAAACTGTGTGTGGAGTCAGCGTCCACCACATCACTGCCTAATGCATTCCACCTGTTAACTACTCTGACACTGCAAAAAGTTCTTTCTAACGTCCCTGTGGCTCATTTGGGTACTCAATTTCCACCTGTGTCCCCTTGCTCGCGTAACACCCGTGTTAAACTGTTTATCTTTATCTACACTGTCAATTCCTCTGAGAATTTTGTAGGTAATGATAATGTCTCCCCTTACTCTTCTGTTTTCCAGTGTCGTGAGGTGCATTTCACGTAGCCTGTCCTTGTAACTCATGCCTTTTAGTTCTGGGACTAGCCTAGTGGTATACCTCTGAACTTTTTTGTTCAGAGGTATCCTGTTCAGAGGTGGCATACTTCTGAACAGCTTCGAATTGTGCTTGACAAGGTACGAGCTCCATGCTGGGGCCGCATAAGACCGGATTAGTCTTACATATGTGGTATACAAGGGTTTGAATGACTCCTTGCACAGGTTCCTGAAGGCAGTTCTAATGTTAGCCAGCCTTTCATACGCCGCTGATGTTATTCTTTTGGTGTGGCCTTCAGAAGACAGGTTTGGTGTGATATCAACTTCTAGATCATTCTCTCTGTCCGTTTCATGAAGGACTTCATCTCCCATTCTATATCCTGTGTCTGGCCTCCTGTTTCCACTGCCTAGTTTCATTATCTTATATTTACTAGGGTTGAACCTTAGTAGCCATTTGTTGGACCATTCATTCAGTCTGTTTAGGTCATCTTGTAGCCTCATACTATCTTCTTCCGTCTTAATTCTCCTCATAATTTTTGCATCATCAGCAAACAATGAGAGGAATGATTATATACCCTCTGATAGATCATTTACATATATCAGAAACAGTATAGGTCCAAAGACTGACTCCTGCGGAACTCCACTGGTGACGCCTTGACAATCTGAGGCCTCACCCCTCACAGTGACTCGCTGTCTTTTGTTACTTAAGTACTCCCTTATCCAATGGAGTACCTTGCCTCTCACTCCAGCCTGTATCTCCAGCTTTTGCACAAGTCTCTGGTGTGGTACTGTGTCAAAGGCTTTCTGGCAATCCAAAAATATGCAGTCTGTGCACCCTTCTCTTGCCTGACTCTTGTTGCCTGGTCGTAGAATTCAATTAATCCTGTAAGGCATGACTTGCCATCCCTGAAACCATGTTGGTGTTGTGTCACAAAGTTCCTTCGCTCCAGATGTTCCACTAGCTTTTTTCGCACAATCTTCTCCATTGTGTGTGTGTGTGTGTGTGTGTGTGTGTGTGTGTGTGTGTGTGTGTGTGTGTGTGTGTGTGTGTGTGTGTGTGTGTGTGTGTGTGTATACTCACCTTGTTGTGCGTGCGGGGGTTGAGCTCTGTCTCTTTGGTCCCGTCACCCGACTGTGAATCAACTGGTGTACAGATTCCTGAGCCTACTGGGCTCTATCATATCTACATTTAAAACTGTGTATGGAGTCAGCCTCCACCACATCACTGCCTAATGCATTCCATCCGTTAACTACTCTGACACTGAAAAAGTTCCTTCTAACGTCTCTGTGGCTCATGTGGGTACTCAGTTTCCACCTGTGTCCCCTTGTTCGCGTCCCACCAGTGTTGAATAGTTTATCCTTGTTTACCCGGTCGATTGTGTGTGTGTGTGTGTGTGTGTGTGTGTGTGTGTGTGTGTGTGTGTGTGTGTGTGTGTGTGTGTGTGTGTGTGCGTGCGTGCGTGTGTGTGTGTGTGGTCGAGTGCATAAATGTGTATCTTTGAAAAAGATGTAATTTGTTGCCTTTACACTGTGGACAGCAATACCTAAAGGAACATCTTTTCAACAGTCACCTAAACATATCGATGCGCACATCTCTGCCAGTTGATGGGCCGAGGAGAATGGCGCTGCCGGGGAAGGCATTTATCACTCTTTGTTTACGGTCTAATTTGCATATTAGATCCAGCCTGATTTTGGAAGTAGAGCGGCTCCAGTGCCTTCAGTTTCACTCGTTCTTCCTTGTGTATTATTTAAGCTCTCATTGGAAGAATTATCATTTAATAATTTTTGTGTAAGTTTTAATAAATCGTTGTTTATTAACAAACAATAATAGATGTTAGTTTATATAACAGTAAAGAAAATGTAAAAGTATAAGACAAAAGTAAAAAGCAGTTGCGTCGTTTCTCCTTGGAGAAGATAATATATGGCACCCGGGGGGAGCCTTGCAAAGTACCTACAAATGCACTTGAATATTGTTTTCTTATTCCACTCCAACATAATATATATATATATATATATATATATATATATATATATATATATATATATATATATATATATATATATGTATATATATATATATATATATATATATATATATATATATATATATATATATATATATATATATATATATATATATATATATATATATATAGCCTCGAAGAAGAAAATAAAGAGCATTCAGAGAAGAACTTGTGGATTCTCACTGAACACTTTAATATATTTTATTTATTTATTTACTTATATAAACAGTGAGAATAAATACGTGTTAATATATTGTTTCATTCGTCCAAGCAAACGTTTTTATTAGTGTTTTACTTTCAATATAATATAGTCCAGCCTGATTAAACGACGGATTCATCAGACTTTAGGAGTAATTAATCCACCCAACTATAAAATGGCATAGCAATTAGATTCCTTTCAGTGAAATTTCAAGTGTAGTTTAGTCATCTAAGACAAAAGCTTCGCAGTTTCTAAAGTGTCTCAGACCGTGACTGCAGAGAAATTCAGCAACTTTATACCGAAGACAAAAAAGCACTTCACACATTTTATCCAAAACATTCAGAATAATTTCACAGAAATATTCAAATAAATTCAACACTCATCAATAATTCGGATAACTCAAACAAAAGTTTCAGGGCATTTCTGACATTAGGCCCAGGAATTCAGTTTAAATAAAGAGATTTTAGAGGTTCATAGTAATTCACTCATTTCAGGCTTGAGAGTTTTAGTTAAGTCGAAATTTCGAAACATTACTCGAGCAGCTCGATTTCAAGGGTTGCGGTAATGCACTTTCTAAGCAGTGGCATGTACTCTGCCACTCAAGGCTCAGAGTTCAAAGCACTTTCATGCACTCCACCCCCTCCCTGACCCCCACTTTACCATCGTCTCTCACCTCCCCTTTTCCTTAGAACTTCCTCCAACTCTCTACCTCCCCCTATTTCATCTTTCCCACTCGCCTCTCCCCTCTCCTATTCCTCTCTCACCTCTCCCATCCCTCTTACCTTCCACAATTCTCCCATCTCGCTTTCTACAACCTCCCAGATCTCATCTCACCTCCCTTCCCACCTCTTTCCCTTATCTCTCCCTCTGCCTAATCTCCTTCCTTGTTTCAGAATCATTCCATCTATTGTGGCATCTGAATGGTAGAATTTTAATGTCAAGGTCGCTCATGCAACTTTCCCTTCCTGGCCTACGTAACACACACACACACACACACACACACACACACACACACACACACACACACACACACACACACACACACACACACACACACACACACACACACACTTTATAAAGCGTAAGTTCACAGAGAAACTGCAAAATTATAGTTCATGAACACCCACACGCACATACCCCCTGAAGCCAGAATTTAGGTTATTGAACACACGCACACGCACACGCACGCGCACGCACCTGCTTGCCAGAAGGTGTTGATGGTTGCCAGAGGTGTGTGTATGTAAGTGCTCACTTACATACCTCAACACATTCGAGGAGGGAAGGTTGGTGCGTCTGGTTGGCAGGGTTGTGGTTGTTGGAGAGGTTGGTAGGCGTGCAATGGCAAGGGAGGTGACGCTCCCCCCTCCCCCCCTCATCCACACAACCTAGCTACCAAAGGGTCAGTAGGTAAGGAACCGTGGGGCTCCTCTCACCTTTCACTCGTGACACTCTCTTCCACTCAAAAGTTCTCTTTCTTGAAACTCTAAATCTTGATATTTTTACCCGTGGCACTCTGTTGGTCCGCCTCCTCTTCCTCCTCCTTCTTCTTCTTCTTCTTCCTTCTTTATCAGCACACCCTCCTTCTCGTGGTTCATGGTTTATGTGGTCTAAGAACCGTCTAGTATGGCACTCAGTTGAGCTCAGGTGACCGTAGGCTTTAAGTAAACACAAGGGGTAATGTCTTCATGGTGTATGGTAGTGTATGGTGCGTGTATGGTAGTGTATGGTGGATGTATGGTAGTTTATGGTGCGTGGCTCCAGTAGAGATTAAATAAAATATTGTTGAATGTACAAATAATATAATAGACTATTCTAAATGCCTTACTCTCAGTTCTAACTTAAACATTCAAACGTTAAACATTCAAACGACCTTCTAAGCTGGAGGCCCTTGGGCAGTTCGATGTTGTCTTGAACTTAGTTCTGACAGTTCCTGCGACGGCGCTGGAACCAATCGTATTGGCGTTTGGCTTTCCATTGGAGACTGTCGGCGCCGTGGAGGGGGGGGGGGACCTACTGCATGGGTAACAGCTTCTCCCCCCGTATCAACCTACCCTGGCTTTGCGCCATGGAGAGGCCACTCCAGACCGACAACCAGAGCGCAACTCCATAGTCTCCTGAGGCTGATGGATGGCTACTACTAAACATTAAATCCCAAATCGTGTTATATATATATTTGAAGATAATAACATTCGGGGATTGAAAAACAAATAATCAAGTTAAACTGTTATAGTAGAACAAATGTTATTCGACTTGAAGAATATAATTGGTTAATAAACATTGAACAATGAGCCACATTGTTCCGCAGGAGCTGAAAGAACAGTACCGTCCAAGGCGAACCCCTGAAGAACTGGTTCCCTACAGAGAAGGCCAGGCTGGTGTTAGTTTCTGTAATGTTATTCAGTGGGTGGAAGTTGTGATGAACAGTACTGTGGTTCATTACTCGACATGATCATTCCTCTGTTGTTACTGGTTCGTTCCCCTATTGTTCCTTGTTCAGTTGCTCCTCTGTGTGTTGTTCCTTTTGTATTGGGGTTCTTATGTTGTTGTTGTTCCTTAGGCATTGTATGTACTAGCTCTATCTATAAATCCATCAATCTTTGTAAAATCTCTTGTATGTATGTACCTTACCTAAATAAACATTTATTTATTTATTTTATTGATTTAATATGTGCTTTGTTATGATGTATACAGTTTTTGTAATGAATTTAATATTAGGGTGGATTTATATGTTGATTTATTATTTTGTCAAATAAGAAGGTACCTGGTGGAGCTTTGAAGTCCTATATGTCGACTACACTTTACCGATCATGTGACTTGGTTGACTACATGGAAGGAGACTTATGTGTTAGTTACACTGGCCCGTGACCACAGTGTCAGACCACGAAGGAAGGATTAAGACAGGAATTTCCCTGAAGTACTTTCGTATTTAATAATGCATCTTCAGAAGGGTCAATCCTTCCTTCGTGGCCTGACGCTGTCACATTGTTCATCATGTTTTAATTTCTTCGTGATTTACACACACACACACACACACACACACACACACACACACACACACACACACACACACACACACACACACACACACACACATATATATATATATATATATATTGGAAGAGAGTAACACCTGTGGCTGGAAGAAGGGGGACCCTTAGCCTCGGAAGAAACCACACATAACGCATTAAAGGGAATGTTTAGGTCCTCTCCAATGCAGTTTCTGTGTGCTTTTCTCCTATCGCCCCCTTCCTTATGTCTTTTATTGTGCTTTATTAGATATTTAAAGGTTACATGATGTACATAGGTTGATACAATGAGTGCTTAAAGGTTATAGATCTCTTGGAGCTCCTCCGCTTCCGGACACGAACCGAGGACGCAGTAGGCATTTCCCCTCTGGATCGCCACACTGAGGCGCTGAAACAAAAAACTGGCAGCCCTTGGGTCTCTGGTGACGTCAATGAGCCTAGAACCCAATTCCTTGAGAAATCCCAAGCCACTTTTATATATATATATATATATATATATATATATATATATATATATATATATAGATAGATAGATAGATAGATAGATAGATAGATAGATAGATAGATAGATAGATATAAAATTATCCCACTCTGTTATTCCAGTTTGAGTAGGATAGATTTTACCACGTTGCCATTCCATAATATATAATTCTTTTGCATTTGAAGTTGACAATAGGTGGTTCTTCTGTGATTAAATTACAAACGGTAGACTGCCAGATGTTCTTATACACTGCCCAACTGGAGAAGTCAGACGTCCTTTTCAATATGACAGTGACGATGTTAGTGACAGGTCTCTTGCAGAGAAATAATGTGATTTAAGTATTCACTAGTTGTGCTTGCTGGGGGTTGAGCTTTAGCTCTTTGGCCAGACCGCAGCTCATAGCTATGTACTTTACCATAGGAGGAACTCGAGAATATTTAGATTCCTGATACTCGAAGGTGGTACCTGAGGCACCCTTGAGCCCTGGTGCAGGGTAATAAAACCTGCAACACCCTAGAGGCTCCAGGGAAGTGAAACCTGCCACTCTGTCCCTCTCACTCTCTCCTTCAGACCAAAAACCGTCGACCTTTACTGTCTGGGTCAGAGGGGCAATGGTGTGACGAGGGAAGGGTTGGGGGGCACTTAATGCGACCCCTACAGTTGTGGGGTTGTAGAGTAGGGAGGATCCTAGAATGTTAATCCTAGGTCTGAGCTTCAGAATAGGGAGAATCTTGGAATTAAAATCTTAAGGGAATATTATTGGTTGGGGATATTAATTATGGGGGTTTAAGGGCTGGTGGGGAAAAGGGGGTAAAGAAGGTCCTTGGGTGGGGAATTTCCTTGGATTGAGGGAATCCTAGTGATAGGACTCTGGGTATAGGGTCTGAAGTTGAAGGATTCTTAGTATGAGGAGGGGGGTTCTGGGTGGTGGGGGTTAGGGGAGAGAGGGGTGAAGAAAGAGGGTGTGGGAGAGAGGGCAGAGGAGAAGGGGTGGAAATAAGAGGGAGTGGTGCCAAGGGGGCGGGGCTTCGGTTGGGTGGAGCCGGTTTGGGTGGAATTCGACAGGTTTGCACCACTACCACACCTCTCTCCACCACCACCACACCTCTCACCATCACCACCTCAATAACGTTCAGTGGGAGAAGCATGTATATCCTTCATTCGCAAACTTATTTAATTTCTGAAGTAATATCTCATATATATATATATATATATATATATATATATATATATATATATATATATATATATATATATATATATATACACACACATGGAGTAATGTGTATACCTTTGAGTGTACACACACCTGTCACTTAATTCCACATATTCACCACGTCTTTGAAAACCGGGGGGGCCATAAGTATATAGGTTATTCATAGTATTCTCAGACATACGCAATGTAGAGTTTCAACACAGTGTATGTTTTTTTGTATTAAATATCACGGTATGAATTGTTGCACACACTCTTACACGAGTTAATTGCAGCTAGACGTTGTTTGTGTATATTTAAAATCGTTACTAATAATCACTTCAAGGTCCTTTACATGTTTACCACAGTTAGTGGTTATCCAAATGTTTTATATATTCATGTTTAGCCATTTTGTTACGGAAAAAAACATTGTTTAACGTTTAAAACATTGTTTTTTAAGCTTTTATTCTGTTCCACGATTATGCTCATTGATTTAAGGCGTTCAAGGCCCCAGTAGATGGATATTTTATCGCATTAAAATAACCCTAAATCCGTTTTTTTTAATACATTTTTAATCGCTTGTAATGACAATGAAGGGAATGGGTCAGGTGTCCATCATTAGGGTAACCTATGGACCTATTCCCCAGGATACAGTAGTTCAAGTTACAGTGTTTCCCAGACGTATACAGCAGTTTGAACTTACTGTGCAATAAAACAGTGAAAAAGAATATAAGAAACATTGAGAAAATTCGTGTTAGAATTATTAATCTTACTTTTTCGGTCATATTTAATAATATATGTCTACAGGAAAGACTGCTACCAAAATATACTAATATATATATACTATATATATATATATATATATATATATATATATATATATATATATATATATATATATATATATATATATATATATATATATATATACACTAGGATCATCAGTGTCTCGAACATCTCCGTAGATCAATTACATTATCTTAAATTGATATGATTTTAATTAATTAATTTTTTAATTGTAATTATATAATATTATTTCCTTTACTGTTTAATTGTTATTTAATCTTGTCTTACATGTAAACATTCATGATTTTGTTGACTATTTTAACTATATTGTAATTTTTAGTGTGTGACTTTTAAATATTTTTACTTTTCTTATTAATTACCCTGTTCTCCTTGAGTCGACAGCACAGTTATAAGGTAAGGGTCAGGGACACTTTAGAGGAGATTGTGGAGAGGAGAGAGGAGGAGGAGAGAAATACGTGAGGGGAAAGAACGAAGAGGACGAAGAGAAGAGTTAGTAAGAGGAGGAGGGAGAATGACGAGGCAGGGGGGAAGACGAGCATGAGGCAGGTCTCGTGGCCTTGAAGGTGGCAGGCTTACTGTAGGGTATTGCAGAAGAACTGGGCGAGGCTGTTCTGAGGTCTGCAAGGTCCTGGGGCTTCCAGGAAGTTGCTAGCTGCCTGGAGGCTTCTAAATTGTTATTCTTGATGATCATCGGTGTTAGAGGACCTGCACAGGGTTCCAGTGGGCTCGTGTTGATTAATTAGACACACCCTTGAGCTTCCAGAGGATTTCAGGTATTCCAATAAACTTTAGTGTTCCAGGAAATCCCCAGCGTTCCAGAGAACTTCAGTGTTCCAGATCCCCGGCGTTCCAGAGAACTTTAGTGTTCCAGTAGATCCCCCAGTGTTCCAGAGAGCCTCAATCCCCATTGTTCCTAGGAGATCCCCCAGCGTTCCAGAGAACCTCAGTGTTCCAGAAGATACCCAGCGTTCGAAAGAACCACGTCCCTGGGGGTCCTCACATCCCTGAAGCTCCTCACGGCCCAGGGTAACTTCAGGTCCCAGAGGATACTCACTTCTCATGAGATATTCAAGTCCCTTGGGATATTCTCGTCTCTTGGGATACTCACGTCCCAAGGAATACCCGAGTGTGTAGTAGAGGTGTGTGAGAAGACGTATTCATGACTAGTGCATGAAACACAGCATACAGGTAGACTCAATGTTAACTAGTAAGCGAGCCTCACAATAGGTGTAGACTAGATCCTGACTAGCGTACGAGCCTCACAATAGGTGTAAACTAGATCCTGACTAGCGTACGAGCCTCACAATGCAGGAAGACTCGCACCAACGCCGCATATACCTTGAGATTACCTTGAGGTGCTTCCGGGGCTTAGCGTCCCCGCGGCCCGGTCGTCGACCAGGCCTCCTGGTTGCGGGACTGATCAACCAGGCTGTTGGACGCGGCCAGATGGCTATACCTACGGCATAATTCGTACCTAAATAGCTAATCCAGGTCACTGCTTCAGCCTTCGCTGGTAAAATATGGTGTTGAATGATATGGTTGTGTGTTCGGGATCGGATTCTTTACTGAACTAGATCAATGCGATCAGGATGACGACTTGCTGAGTAGTTTCTAGTTTTTGAGCAGTAAGGTCGCGGTTCTGAGGCGTTTTGGGACAAGAAGCTGCTATCCTTCCTCGTCGGTGTTGCTAAATTTAAGTTGCATAGCCTCAAGTGTGTCTCAAGTGTATTGTCTGCTTCAAGTGTATTGTCTGCTTCAAGTGTATTGAGGCCCTTTGGTGCCCTGGGATCTCAATTGTCTCCATATCGTCAACAAATATATTCTGCTCTTTGGTTAACTTAAAAATAATGTTTTGAATATTTTTTAAAATTCTCATATTGATCTCCAGCGAATATTATAATTTTTTTTTTTTGCATAAAGATTCACTAAAATATAATGGCATTGTTAATTTGGTGACGCAAGATAAATTGAGCATTTTTTTACAATTTTTTTTAATTAAAATTGAAATAAGTTTATTGAGGTATAAAGACACGCGCACACACATTCACACACACACACACACACACACACACACACACACACACACACACACACACACACACACACACACACACACACACACACACACACACACACACACAGTAGTTCAACCATGCTGAACTACTTCAGTACTTGAAGTAGTTGAGCTTGGTTGTTGACCCAAACGACGTGGCCTGAAAGGCGTGTTTCACGAGGGGAATCATGCAGCAAACACTCTTAATGCCAACGTCTTAATTGCCATTCTACCTCTCCGCTGCCTCGATTGTGCATATCTAAGACCATCACCCGGCAGGTGGATTGGAAAGAGAGAGAGAGAGAGAGAGAGAGAGAGAGAGAGAGAGAGAGAGAGAGAGAGAGAGAGAGAGAGAGAGAGAGAGAGAGAGAGAGAGAGAGAGAGAGAGGGAGAGAGAGAGAGAGAGAAAGAGAGAGGTATTAGCGAGGAAATGTGAGTGTGTGTTGGGAAAGAATTAGCGAGAAAGTGTGTGCGTGCTGGAGATATTAGCGAGAAAATGTGTTCGAACAGTTGTGAGGTCAGGCTAATCCGTGGACACAAATATTTCCACCGAACACTTAGCAATAAGAACGACGAAACAGTTATATCATTGAGACTGCAGCAGCAGCGTCTAACTACTGACGCTGGAGCAATAGAGATAAAACTAAACACCCAACAAGGATGCCTCTCTCTCTCTCTCTCTCTCTGATACCACGCCCCTTAGTGCATTTTTTTGCGTTTTGAGTTATACTAGTGTGGGTTGCCCTCCTTGGAGATTCCTATGCTCCCGTAGTCACCAGCACAGAGGATAAACTACAGTTCTCGTAGAACAGGATACAGCGACGAAAAAAAAAAGTACCTCTAATCATACCTGAACCTATATATAGTTTAACGGGAGGGTGAATCGAGTAGCCTAACAAGGCTACTGTGAGCAATCAAAGCAATGCAATTGCCTCGTTTACCCTGTGTGGTGAAGGTCATTCAGGTGGCGGTGGTGGCTTCGCAACATCAACGCGAGTTGCATAATGACTTCGGCTGTGGGAGGAGTCCAGTTAGGTCTTGAAGGGTAGATTTCTTCCCTCTGTTCAAGTTGGCGTCGAGAAATAGTTTAGGTGACGAGAGGATGCTTAACTGGCGCGAAAGTTAACACCACATGGGTGTAGAGCGGCGGGTAGTCGACCGTTGTACACGTAAGTCACAACAGGCCGTGGTGGACATAATTCATGTACCCAGGATCGAGCGTAACGGTCCCGCCACGTACCTGGCATCAAGGATACACCCATGTTCAGGGGGTTCTGTTGCTGCGTTTAGGGTTCTGTTGCCGCGTTTAGGGTTCTGTTGCCGCGTTTAGGGTTCTGTTGCCGCGTTCAGGGTTAGACGATTGCTGGTGCCATGGTCAGAGTACCAACGCTGTTGATGGAGAGACCCGCGGCTGCCTGGGTTCGAATCCTGAGGGGTCATATATATACGTACGCAAATATACATACATAAATATTCATATATAAATATTCATACATAAATATTCATACATACATAGATGAAAGTCCTGGGCATTTACAGTCGGCGACTAGGCAAGCACATACTTACATACTTATACATACATATTTTTTCTCTCTAACACACACATGTCCCCAAAAGCACACATGAAGAGGATATCATCAGCGGCATATGCTCGGTTGGCCAACATAAGAACTGCCTTTAGAACCCTGTGAAAGGAATCATTCAGAACTTTGTATACCACATATATCAGACCAATACTGAAGTCTGCAGCTCCTGCGTGACGTCCGTATCTAATCAGGCAGAAGACGATGCTAGAGAAAGTCCAGAGGTACGCCACCCGACCAGTATCGGAGCTGAGAGGTATGAGTTAAGAGGAAAAGACTACTGGAATTAAATCTGACGTTACTAGATGCCAGAAGCGTTAGAAGAGACGTGGATTCCATACGTGGCGTTACCTTGCGTTGATTTCGGGGATCAATGCAACTCGTGGCTCGGTCTCTGACCTGGCCTCCTGGTTGATGGTCAGACCAGGCTGTTGGAAGCGGCGTCTCGCAGCCTGACGTATGAATTACAGCCTGGTTGAACAGGTTGTGTTCAACGTTTCCCATGGACGTGATCAACGCTGAACAGGGGAATTGTCAGGGTGGACAAAGACAAATTATTTAGCACAGGCGGTACACGAACAAGGGGCCACAGGTGGAAACTGACTACCCAAATTAGCAACAAAGACATTAGAAATCCGTTTTTTCAATGTCAGAGTTGGTAACAAATGGAATGCATTAGAACGTGGTGGAATGAATGGAATGCAGTGATGTGGTGAAGGCAGAGTCCATACACAGTTTCAAATGAACATATGATAGAGCCCAGTAGGCTCAGGAATCTGTACACCAGTTGATTGATGGTCGAGAAGCGGGTCCAAAGAGCCGCAGCTCATTCCCTGCAACCACAACTAGGTGAGCACACATCCCCAGGATGCAGTCTGTAGCAGATTAACTCCCTGGTACCTAGTTAGTGCTAAATGAACAGGCGCATAAGGTGAAAGCCTATCCATTTGTTTCTGCCTCGGCCGAGAATCGAACCCGGGACTTTAGGACTACAACCCTCGAGCGTACCTGAAATTCTCTCTCTCTCTTGAGAGAGAGAGAGAGAGAGAGAGAGAGAGAGAGAGAGAGAGAGAGAGAGAGAGAGAGAGAGAGAGAGAGAGAATTTCATGTAGCAATATTGGAGAGGAAAATGGAAATATACTCCATATCATCCCTATCCACCAGACGTCACAGCTGCGCTGCGCTATCTCAGCGCAGCTGTTCTTAATGACTCGTCTTGTACCTCAGTGCGAAATATTATACGATCTTCGTGGTCTAGTTTCTCTCCGAGGGCCGGAGAGGCTCCTGAGAACCCGAGGTCCTGGTGGAGGACAGAGGTTAGTATCCTGCCATCCTTCTTAGAGGACGGAAGATCCTGAGCTCAGGAGTAGTCACGGATGGCCAGATATCGGATCTGTCCCTCTACAAGCAAGAGGAGCGACTGTGCTTAATATACTCGCCAGTTTTCACTAGTCTCCCCCAAGAACTCGTGAATTCAGAACCTGTAATTTACAGGCAACGTAGAACAAAAGAACGACTTTCTTCTCAACGTTGAACCTCATTAGTTTTGATGATTAACTTTGTTCTTATCTCTAAATATACCCGTCTAATTCTAATTTTAATTCTAATGGCTAACCAGGCCACGCACGTGCCTTTTCATTAGTTTTCAGATCAATTCTTTATGTCTTAAGATCATTTTGAACATTAGATTGTGCGCAATGAAAAATTATTTTTCCTGTCATGTTTGGGAAAGATTAAAATTTGGTGCGTTCTCCATATATCCTTCCAGCGAGTGCCCTAACGAAGTCTCGCTAACAACTTTGTTTTTAAAGTCGTCTCGTGACTGACAAACTTAGCAGATTGTAAAGTTCTTTGGTATCGGGAGAATCACGCCAGCTAGTCTGTTGTTTTTTAAAAAAAAGATAGCCAAGGAAAAAGATAAGTGTCTTATTTTATATTTTCAAGCTATTTGACGGTTTAATTAGTAAATGTTTTTTTTAATGTTGTTTTATGATTTATGGATTTTAATTAGAATTTATTCAGTGATTCTTGATTGTCTTCCGGTGTGTGAAATTATGTCTAGTTATCATCTTCATCTTAAATGTTCACCGTCAGTTTACATGTTCACATTTTAATTTACATGTTCACCTTTTAGTTTACATGTTCACCTTTTAGTTTACATGTTCACATTTTAGTGTACATGTTCACCTTTTTGTTTACATGTTCACCTTTCAGTTTACATGTTCACCTTCAGTTTACATGTTCTCCTCCAGTTTACATGTTCACCTTCAGTTTACATGTTCACCTTCAGTTTACATGTTCACCTCTAGTTCATCTGTTAATCTTCAGTTGACATGTCGATGACTTTTGGAAAGAATACTTAAATGGTTTAAAAATGAACTCATATCCCCTCAGTATGTTCAATAACCCACCTTGTTATGCCGAGTGCGCATTTATTTGCTAATTTATTACTGCAGAGTCGAGCTGTTAGTTCTTGGACCCCGACTTTCTAACCGTCGGTTATCGAATGTACCTATTTTTTTTTTAATAGGTAGAGGAGTGGAGTTTTCCCGACCTATTTTCTCAACTACTCTATATTTCTCTCTCAGTCCCACACACACATCTCCAGGATGCCGCCCACAACAGCTGTCTCGTTCATAGGGACCTGTTTACTGCTGGTTAAACAAAGGCGTCAGTTGGGAGGGGAAAATCTCTGCCCAATTGTCTCTTGGCCGGAAATCGAAATAGGTTTCTTGGATTGGGGGTCACGGACGCTGATCGCTCAGGTGTGTGTGTGTGTGTGTGTGTGTGTGTGTGTGTGTGTGTGTGTGTGTGTGTGTGTGTGTGTGTGTGTGTGTGTGTGTGTGTGTTTGTGTATGTGTGTGTGTGTGTGTGTGTGTGTGTGTGTGTGTGTGTGTGTGTGTGTGTGTGTGTGTGTGTGTGTGTGTGTGTGTGTGTGTGTGTGTGTGTGTGTGAGTGACAGGCCAGGTTAGAATAAGTTTGGTAACGTAAGGGAAGGAAAGTTTGTTTGCTTAGGTTATATCGAGAAGGTTAGGTTAGGTTAGAGAAGGTTAGGTTAGGTAAAGTTAGGTAATCTAAGGTAAGGTAAAGTAAGTCTAGGTTAGGTAAGGTTAGGACAGGTTAGGCGAAGCTATGTTATGTAAGGTAATGTTAGGTTAGGTTACGTCAGTTAAGGTTAGGTAAGGATAGATTAGGTAAAGTTAAGTTAGCTAAAGTTAGGTTAGCTAACGTTAGGTTAGGTCAGCCAAGGTTCAATTCACCTTGGGACTTAACAAAGATTATTATAATATTTCCTCACAATCAAAATATGAACAATCTGACAATAAGCCTTTACATTAAAAAAAATATATAAATTGACATAGTTTTCTTTCTTGTTTAACGATTTACTGCATTAAATATCAGCTGCAATTTTCATGTTGATCCAGGGAACAGATTCTCTGCCATTTCTGACCTATTGAGTATGTATCCAGGTTAGATTGGCTGAGCAGGGGAGGATCCAGGGGTGGATTGTATTAATTAAGGAGCAGAGGCAAACCTGTTTAGAGGTTGAGTAAGCTGGGTGGGGCACTTGACGACTGGTTGAGGTGTTGTGCTTCTTATGTCACCTCTACTTCAACCTCCTTCTCCATCCCCCCCCCCATCCCCAAATGCTATCTATTCCCCCCATCCTTTTCCAGTTTTCATTTTCATCTTCCTTTTCCACTTTATTTTCTAGTTTCCTTTTCTGTCTCTCTTCTCCACGCAATCTCTCTCTCTTTTGCCTTTTTTATTCACTCGGATGGTGGATGATATGCGAGGAGATTAAGATTTGCATCATTCTTGTGATCATCCTTTGATTCCACTCATTTTTTGTATGTTTCTTAAAACATCGCCCTCTAATGCGCAGTCATCCTACGCTGGACGCGTGGGATGCCTAGTCATCCTACGCTGGACGCGTGGGATGCCTAGTCATCCTACGCTGGACGCGTGGGATGCCTAGTCATCCTACGCTGGACGCGTGGGATGCCTAGTCATCCTACGCTGGACGCGTGGGATGTCTAGTCATCCTACGCTGGACGCGTGGGATGTCTAGTCATCCTACGCTGGACGCGTTCTAGTGAATTTATATCCATTCTATAGTACGGCGACCAAAACTGAACTGCATAATCTAGATGGGGCCTAACCAGAGCAAGATATAGCTGAAGAACAAGTCCAGGCGTCTTGTTACTAACGCTTCGATAAATAAATCCCAGTGTCCTATTTACCTTATTACGAACATTTATGTATGGATTTTTTGGTTTTAAATTCTTACTAATCATAACTCCCAGATCCCTTTCGCAATCCGACTTCGCAATCTCAACACCATCTAGCTCGTATCTTGTAACTCTATCAGCATTACCTAGCCTCAAAATCATTTGTCAGCATTAAACTCCATCTGCCAATCTTTTGACCATTTCAAAACCCTGTTTAGATCGTCTTGCAGTGACAGTGAGTCTTTATCCGTGTTTATTTCCCTCCCTATTTTTTGTATCTTTGCAAATTTGCAAATATTGTTGCACAAACCTGAATCGAAATCATTTATATATATTATGAATAACAGAGGTCCCAGGACAGAGCCTTGAGGCACTCCACTAACAACATTTTTCCACTCTGATTTAACCCCCATCTATACTAACTCTTTCCTTTAGATGCTTCCTTTAGTATAGCCATGCCCAAAATGCCCATCTGAGCTACTGAACGTTAACATCACTAACCCGTTATCATTTAAGTGAAAGTTAAACGAACTCATGACAAACTCTTCTACTAAATATCCAACGAATCCGCAGTTAGTAGATTCGTTACACCTAACGATACGGTGCGTGTGATACTGCTTTCTCTCATCCCTCGTTATATGACATGAATAACGTCACTCGGCTGCTCTCGAACCCATCAACTGCGACTTGGGCTCCTAAGAGATCCATCCACTGCTCACGAACGAAGCGATAGAAGGTCACGAAAGTGCCGACTGGCGCTCACGGAATTGGTGGTTGGCACGAAGACAAAAGAGCAGCTATTAACATTCTCAGACGAGAGGAGAGAAGATGTCACGCGGCTTGAGAGTGAAAGTCTCAAACTCAAACCCAAGTCTCGGTATTTATGCACCGAAATAGCCAGTTCGTCGTTATACGCACGACAGCGTGAGTGTTCCGCGAGTGAATAAATCTGACAGAGTACCAGAGCACCGTTGCAATTATCTACGCCCTGCACACTACAGGAGAAAGAAGGTTGGAGAATGGTTATAACAGTGACTATCTTCTCGTGAAAGAACGCAACCGTCTTTCATGTTGAGTCGTATGAAATCCGTCAACGTGGTGGATTTCACGTTGAGAAATTGGCCAACGTGAAATTTCCTGGAGGTCGATTTGGCGAGGGTGAATGGGTTGTCCGGTCGTTAGTGTCAATACTGTTAAACTAGCCGTATCTATTGCGCAAATGTTTTTTTTTATTATTTTTTTAGTTCCTCCTTGATAATCGTTCAGATGGAATGTGTTTTCTTTGATCAGTAACCATCTGCTTCCTTGAGAATGATGCATCTGTGAATTTATTTATTTATTTATTTTTTTCAAACATAAGTCGTCATATTTGGGTCAAATTAGCATCTTGAACGGAAAATTTCACAAGTGGCAGTACAGATTGAGGCAAATGAAAGAGTCGCTGTACAGAGTGAGGCAAAAGTAACAAAGCCAGTAAAACGTGTTTTTAGTGTGTGTGTGTGTGTGTGTGTGTTTTTAACATTTTAACTCATCTAGTGAATAGCGCTGCACGCAACCTGAATTTATTTTAACCAGGTCGAAAAGTACTCGTACACTGTACTTCTTCTGAAATGATTGCCATATATGCTAGCACTCGGCAGTCTTCACAATGCTAATAAAAAAAAAGTAATTTCGAAATATAATTTTTCCTGTTTTTTTAATTTATGTAATCTACTCCTGCGTTACTTTCTCCGTTGCTACGTTCCTTGTCTCCGTTTTGCCGTCTTGCATTCCACTTCCATCTCCACTTACGGGCTATTCATGCCCGTGCCACCTCTTGGGTGGCTTAATCTTTATCAATCCATCAATCCTTTTCCTCCAGAAGGAAGCCTCCTTGCCGGCATCCTTCTGGGAGCTCATCCTCCCGTGTAAATAAAGTACTTGTAGTAGCGATGTGCTACTGCAAGTACTACCATCATTATATGTACGATGGATCATCGTACATATAATGACGGAATGGACAGCTAAAAAGTAAAAAAAAAAGCACTATTGAATTTGGACAAATGATAATGTTTGATTAATAAAGTTAAATAAATAACCGGAAAAGGTTTTGAATTCATGTTGCTAATAAAACCCTAGGTTAACTTACTCATCTTAGGTCTAATAACACGCTATATGAACTTTAATATAGCACATATATGTGCTGTATTAGGCTTAAGAATATTTAAGTTTAGTTTTAACTTTAGTTTATTTTTTTCCGGACTCTATACTATACATATACTTGCGACTATATAGCACTGGGAAGGGGTCAGGATAAGGATTTGGGATAGGACGGGGGAGGGGGGAGGAAAGGAATGGTAGTGATATCCTATTCTTTAGAGGCACGGTAATGGACTACAAATTGTACAGGGAGGTCAAACTGACAAATATCTTTACCACTGCTTTTGCACAGACGATGTCTCTGCCCCCTGGTGGCTGATAACCCCCCCCCCCCTTCCCCATACCCCCTCAACCACTAGCCCAATTCACACTAAAGATCTTTTACTCTCCATCTTTCAAGGTGAAGTTCGGCTCCACCTACTAAGGCCCATTTTTTATTTAATTTGTTTATATATACAAGAGTTCCTACAGTCTTGTACAGCCACTAGCACGCATTGCGTTTCGGGCAGGTCCTCAAGCCTAATTTTCCCCGGAATACGACCCGCCAAATCGTTTAGCAACCATACTTATTACTTATATTCTTCCCTGTTGTGTGAACAGTGGCTACAGTTAAGGATTGGTACCCAGTCAATCATCCCCGGCCAGGATACGAACCCAAAACCTTCGCGAAACGCCGGGCGAGTCTTTTACCACTGCTCCACAGGGGACTGCAAATCTTGCCCTAGAAACTCCGCACTTCTTTCTAGATCAACATAGGCCCAACCACTTGGACTGGACGATGGAGCGACGGTTTCGCTTCATGCAGGTCGGCGTTCACTCCCCGACCGTCCAAGTCGGACGGTCGGGGATTGGTTGGACACCATGCCTTTCCCCTCCGTCCCATTCCAAATCCTTTTCCTGACCCCTTCCAAGTGCTATATAGTCGTAATGGCTTGACACTTTCCCCTGATAGTTCCCTTCCCTTCCTTTCTAGATCTACACTCAATCAGCTGAAACCAGGCACCTAGGCCAATGAGAACTAGGCCCTGGTCCTCGTCCAATGAACAAACAGTTAATACTCCGGAGGCGGAGTTTTCTCACGAAACTGGATCTACGAAGGTCTACGAAGAGGTGGAGATGTAACAAGCATCACTCGTAACTCGACACGCCTGTAATCCTTACTCCCTCGCCGTCTGGAGGAAGAAGGGGGAGAGAGAAAGAAAGGAGGAAGGAATAACAAGAATCGGGAGAGAGAGAGGGAAGGAGGAGAGAGGAGAGGCTTACTTGTCTAACCGTTACAGGTTCACACAAGCTTAATAACACTGCTTGTACCTGTCACGGAGCTCCTTACTGGATGATATTCCTTTGATATCCTGCTCCTTCACCCCCCCCCCCCCCCAGCCTCCCTTAATCCCCAACTCCCCCCCCCCCCCAACCGCTCCCTTTACCTGGGCAGGGCTCGTCCCAAGGACTCGCGTACTGTTCGTGTCCCGTTGGTGGTGATGTTTCCCGTTGGGGGCCACTCCTTGTTCCATATGAGGATAGTTCAGGGATCTCTGGCTGGCTTATGGTCTGTTAGCTCTCTGTTCCACTCTCTCATTCCACCCACCTTTTCCATCGGTTTTTGCCTATCTATTTCAGCTACTCCACCTAATTCCTCAGCGTCCTTTTCCACACAAGAAGTCTCTATCACTCTTCCTCATACTACTCATGTGTCTCATCTATACAGTCGTATTGGCTTGGTGCGTTCTCACGATAAATACATTACTTCATCTTTCTCATATTACCCACCTTTCTCACACCACACAACTCTCACACTTACTACCTAAGATCGAGTATAAGTTATATGGCTTTTTCCCTTGATAATATTATTTTAATATCATTAGTAAGAGTTATAACAGAATTATAATGAAAAAAGAAAGAGAATATACAGTTCTTCTCTCAGTATTTCGGGTTGATAATTGTGTTTTGAATTGTATGTGGTGTTGATGGGTGTTTGTATATTAATGATGTTGAATGTGTGTGTGTGTGTGTGTGTGTGTGTGTGTGTGTGTGTGTGTGTGTGTGTTGTTGATATCGAATGCACCATTGTGGAATTCTGGCCTTCCACTGATGAGTTTGCTATTAACGTACACCAGCGATGATCGTACCATTGATGAGTACGGTGTTGAGAAGAGTCGTTTATCAGTGAGCTGTTTGCAGTTTGCAGATGAATGGACGTAATCACTGAGTGCCAACATGATCAAGTGCAGAACGTCAGGCATACCAACATGTGTGAACCAAAGAGACCTTTAAACCGGTACCAGTCAATGTGGGACAGACTGACACCTTGCTAACCTACAGGGAACCGGTTGTTGGAAATATTAAGCAAGTAGTTGAGATCTAGTTCTGGCCGGGGTTTGATCTGGGACGGAATCTAATGTCAGTGAAGTGCATATATATATATATATATATATATATATATATATATATATATATATATATATATATATATATATATATATATATATATATATATATATATATATATATATATATACCCTCCCCTTCCCCCTCTCTTTACCCCCCCCCCCTTTCTGTTCCTTATCACTAATCTATAACACAATAAGAGCACTTCACACAGTGGCTTCATCATCACAATCACTAGGGGGATTGTGAAGAAAAGAAAGAAGAAAGAAAAGAAAAGAACAGAAAAGAACTAGCGTCAAGAAAACCATGTCATCAACTTTTTGGAGAAGGTGAGAGGAAGGAAGGAAGGTAATTATTATTATTAAATATTTTAGGAATAATCAACACAGTTATATTACTAAATTCGATATGACAAAATAATAATAATAACAATAATAATTCAGTGTCAAATCCTATATTACTGCTAGATTTTCTTTAGGGTGACGTTGACACAGTGTCACTTGGCACTGTTTCCTTTGATACCAATCCTGACCTGTTGGGCACATACCCAACAGCATTTACTGTGAAAAATTGGGTGAAATTACCCCCCTTCCCTCAGGCATCTGAACCGTGACATTTGCATTCACAGTGATAGATATTTATCTATTGCATTCCCAAGCTTGAAATTATCCCTAAAGACATAATTTTGTGAAGAGAATGGCTCTTCGTATCTAAAGAAGCTGGTGAGAAGCCAGAAGGAATACCTGGGAATGCGCTTCAGGTACATCATAAGCCAGCAAGCCGGAAAGTTTAGAGGATTACAGTCTTGTAATCTTGTAATGTTGGTGTTACTACCAGTTAAAGCCATTGTAATTGTTAAAAATTATTGGTTGATCAACAATGACGCAGAATGATTGACGCAGAATACACTCATCGTGAATGGTTTATCACTTGTTCTTACAAAGCTAAGAACAAGGAATGTTTACCAAGTGTTGTTACCCAACACAACGAGGCCTACAGACACAGTAGGCCAGACAAGAACAACGCAAACCGGAAAATATAATTAAAAAAAAGTGTCGCTTTTATAAACGTGTCCATTAACAAAAGGTAACCTAACCTCGCTCTGAAAACTCGTAAGTTTAAAAAAAAAGATATCAAAAGATTCATAGCCGTTCCTCCCTCAGTTGAGACATTTATATTCGAGAACTTTCATATCCCACTTAGCGACAGATTGCGCTCGTCTACGTTCAAATGTTACCGCGGTGACCTGACCTTAAATGGGGCTTTTATGTTCAATCTTAAGAAACTAGTGTGAGTGAACTGTTGCCCTTACCTAGAGGATATTCTGAGGTTGGAGACGCCCAGGGGTTAGGAGGACCCTGATCATGAGGTTGGAGAGACGACCCCCCCTGATCATGAGGTTGGAGAGACGACCCCCCTAATCCTGGGGTTGGAGAGACCCCCCCTGATTCTGGGGTTGAAGAGACACCCTTCCCCTCATCCTGGAGCTGAAGGTACTCCTGATTCTGGAGTTTAATAATTTATACAAATTCCTGATCTGTTCTAGCTGAACCTATCTGTTTATTAGCGTTCTCAACACAAATGATTTGCTGGTGAGTACAAGGCCCGTGTTCTAAAGGGTATCTGTCACTTAATGCACCGGTCTACCTAAGTATAGGAAATGGGAAGCCAAGAGCTGAAGCTCAATCCCCGCAGATACAGGTAGGGGGGCTCAAAAGAGTACGTCCCACGAGATCGTATCATATCGGAACACTTTGCACCGCTTTTTCCCAAATCGTTCGAAAATCATCCGAATGAAAGATAAAATGTTACCTAAGGAACAAATCCACAGGAGCCGTGATGTGGGTTCGAACCTTTGAACCGGGTGTTCCCAGACGCGTTCTAGTCATCTGTACCACCCCATGGGTAATGTGATTTCTCTGTGTATGTTACCTAAGTTCGTTACCAATTGTCTCCAAATATCCAAATCCCTCCCTAGGAGCTACGATATTTGGATACAGTTCCATAGAGCATTGCATTCTGGATATAGACCTTTGACAAGTCGACGTTTTCTTCTTCCCCATCGAGTAAATGCAAGTTACACACACTTTACATTTTCGCTGAGAGCCAACGTGTGCGTTAGAGAAAACGATGAACGTGATGGGTATCTGCAGCAGATCGGTCGACGCTCGTGTTGGCGTCGCAACTCACTTAAATGAGCACTAAACTACGTTCATTTTAGATTATATTAAATAGCGGCATAGTGTTAATTACTGGAAATGTGGCAGTTCGTAGCCTTCTCGTAGGTGTAGGGTTTAAATAAAGCACATTTAACTAGGTCTACTAGGTCTACTAGGTCTACTAGGTCTACTCACCTAGTTGTGCTGCGGGGGTTGAATTCCGGCTCTTTGGTTGTGTGTGTGTGTGTGGGCGGATTCCCTCCCATCAGTAGTTGGCTCAAGTCGATGTCATCGCCGTACGGTGTTCAGATATGTTCATTCACAATGATGAACTTGTCGATGTTAAGCAACAGTGACGATGTTCCTGACACAGACAAGCACCTCATAAGTTCATTGAGGCAAGCATCAAAAGCTTGGATGCACTGTGATGGATAATACACATTTTTAGTCTTTTTTTGCCACCTCTTTCTCCTCCTCCTCCTATTCCTCCTTCTATTCCATTGTGTCTTTACCCTCCTTTTCTCCAACTGCCTCTTGAGATGGGATCAAGAGACGACATCACAGTCGCTGGTGGCGTAATGGTAACACACTCTCCTCTCAAGCAATTTGGTCTGGGTTCGTGTCCTGGTTCGGGAGGATTGATTAGGTACCAATCCCAACTGTTCACCCAGCAGTAATTGGGTACCTGGTTGTTAACCAATTAGTAGGCCGTGTTCCAGGGGGGAAAACTAGTGGGCAAGGCTTACCTTTTGCTGTGGGAAGGAAAACCTATCATCCTGCTAACAAGAGTCAGGAGTATTCTGCTCATGTACCCACTTGCAGATAAACAAAATAATTCTGTACGTTTATAAGAATATTCCCTTACCAAGAATTAAGGCGGGACGCGACACCGGTTTGCTGGCATTGTCCTTGGCTGGTGGATAAATATAGTCAGCTCATCTCTCTTTGTATAACTTTAGTCTAACATACTTTAATTTAAAATGGATTTCAAATGGTTATTGCAGTGTAACCAGTCATTTCATTAGTGATATACATTAGAGTTTGGTAGAGTGACTGATAGAGTGGCTGGTAGAGTGGCTGGTATTTTTATATGTAATCGTGCTGGGTTAAGCACGTTAGAAAATGATATGTAATTAAGACACACCTTAAGAGAGTCAGAAGTCATTGCACCATATGATAGATATCTAACACATGAGGCCTGGGAGCTGGAGCTCAATCCCTAGAGGTTCAACTAGATAAGTACAGTTAGAAAAACGCACACACACACACACACACACACACACACACACACACACACACACACACACACACACACACACACACACACACACACACACACACACACACCTGTTGAACCTGTACCCTCAGGAACCTGTACACCTGTTGAGAGGCGGGACCAAAGAGCCAGAGCTCAACCCCCGCAAGCACAACTACGTGAGTACAACTAGGTGAGTGCACACACATTACAGATATGTGTGTGATGCACATTACAGCTGATGCACAGATTCCATTACCATAGAGCCGAAGCTCAATCCCCGCAAGCACAATTAAGTGAGTACACATACGCAGCAGTAATTGGGAAATTGGCAGTTCCACGAAACGCCCCACGATGGCCACCGTTTACCTCACCACCACAGGAGTTACACACACACACTGGAATTTCCTGTACCAATGAACAAAAGATGTTTAAAATTAAATGAAAACAGGAATACCGACCTCAGCCTCACTATTCTTGCTCATCTAGACTTTGACAGCTTTTCGTACATTGTCAAGATCAGTAATTTGACACTTGACATGCAATGACGAATACTGTTGTCTATTACGCTTTGAAGACAGTTATAATGAGGCTTAATTTTTATTGCAGTCGGCGAAGCGTAAAGGGAACTATTAGGAGAATATGTTTCATTGAATATAACTGCATATTCTGTATTGATTATTTTCTTGTTTAGGGCGTCTATCTCTCTGACTGGATAGAAGTCAGAATTCAAGACTCTTGCATCTTGGATTAACTGGAAAAGGAGTACTCCAAAAGTCATTTTTGTTCGAGGTGAAGAAAAATAAATAAATAACTGTAGAATGTATTACACTTATTATAAAATTACATAATGGGAGAACACTGTGTCTATGCTTTTATGCACTAACTTGCTTAAATACACAAGTTTGAAGTTAAACCAACTTTAGACAGCAACCCCTACCAGGGAACTCGAACCCTAGCCATCACAGATGCTTCATAACACCTGGCATAGCTGTTGTTGTCTAAAGTTGGTTTAACTTCAAACTTGTGTGTTTAAGCAAGTTAGTGCATATAAAAGCATAGACACAGTGTTCTCCCATATAAACAGGAGCTTGATGAAAGAACGTGAGTGACCTCTCACTTACTTTGTTGCCCTTGGGAGGTGGTGGTTTGGGGTAGTTAAATACCCCGAAATTTTCATTTCTTTTAAGGGTCTGAGTGGTGTAGTGGGTTAAAGGCGTACCAGCTATGCCAGGTGTTGTGAAACATCTGTGCTGGCTAGGGTTCGAGTCCCCTGGTGGGGGTTGTTGTATATATATATATATATATATATATATATATATATATATATATATATATATATATATATATATATATATATATATATATATATATATATATATAATATATATTTATGGTCGATGTTCCCTTCGGGAATCTTAATTTTAAGATAAATAGGAAAACCAGGGATATACTGAACATCTTGTTTCAGATTCTTTACTTTAAAATGCATAACGTTTCGAATACTTCTCGTATTCATCATCAGATCTAAAAGAAAAAACAGAAATCACAATCAAATAACTGGTAAACAAAGAACAGCAACCTTTCAGCTGTTCAATTGTACACTGTATAGTGCACAGTAGGCCCTGTAATTTGATTTATAGTTCATTCTGGTAGTTTAATTTTATTATAATTTTGTTTAGTTTACCATGTCTTTGCCCTTTCTTACTTATTTCAAGTCTTGACATTGTACATTAATATAATCTTTTATTTAGGATACATAATACATCTTTGTATTATGGTATTTAATTTTATTTAATATTTGAGTTTTTTATAAGATTTTGGTTAGTACTTTATAATTGTCGTTTATTCTGTTTGTATTTTATATACATTTTTTGTAGATTTGTAGTCATTATATAAATATTTGTTATAGTGTTTAGTATCTATGTGTTAGGTATCAAGTTTCACTTCTGATCACTTCACGTAAGTTTAATAGAATGGTTTGTTTTAGTAGTTATAAAATTCATCTTGTAGTTTAATGGATTTTTAAATTAGCTTTAATATATGTGACAGTTAATAAGTTTTATTTGTATTGATCACTTTAAGTGCGCTTAAGTGTTTTGTTTTTTAAGCATTTTCCTTTCTTTGATAGGCAATTATATTCAGTATGCGTTCTTTGTTTACCAGTTATTTGATTGTGATTTCTGTTTTTTCTTTTAGATCTGATGATGAATACGAGAAGTATTCGAAACGTTATATATATATATATATATATATATATATATATGTCAGTTTCTCCGTTCTCTCAATCATATTCTCCGAGCTGATTTTATATTTATCACACAAAATTATCATAAACCTTTGTTTCCTGACTCATCGTCTATGCAAGCTTGAGAGAGAGAAAATAACAGGTGGAGGGAGTGGTTGGTTTGAGTGCGCTGCTGACCTCTGTCTGCCCTTGGTGCAGCATATGCTGAGGGCCCCTGGCTGTGGACCCTGGCCAGATGAGTGGATTGTACCTAGCAGGGTCCTGCAAATATACAGCCTAGTATCACAAATCTTTCTGTTGCGAAGTACAACATCGTTCATCGTAATATATTTACAATTACAGCACTATTTGTATAATATTATTCGCCCTTGCTACCTCCTGCGGTCTCGCATTCAAATATTACATAATTTTAAATTTTATGCAGTTCACAGGTCTCTCAAAGCCAAGGTTACCGAAAGGTTCATCCCACTGTTTGCTGTTTCTAGACTAAAAGTTTACTTTATTTCTGGACTATTTTTAGGTCTACATTGTACTCGATGATTGGGCAGTAAACCGTTACAGTGGTCTTTTATAATCCTCCAGATGGCCCGGGAACTATATATACACCTTTGGAGGATTATATATAGCTTTTGTTCATCTATTTCATCATCCAAACCAATATGTAATGCATCTTTTTTTTAAAATGAGAAGAGTAGTTTTGCACCTTTTGTACCTAAGCCAGGTTTTTACACCTGGTCTAGTGCTCATTCCTCATAATTACCATAATTACCTTTCCCTACATGGAGAGGAACATAGTCACCCTGGCCTAGTGTTTTCACCTCATAATTATACCTCTCCTTTCGTACTTGTTTGGTTTACAACCATTTAATACGCCGGTACACACCACGGGTAAACTCACAACTGTCCGAACGGGTTAATTATGAATCATATGATTCCACCAGTTCATACCAAAGACGTAGTTAATGAATGAGGTGGTCATTACTTCACAAGGTGGTCTTTATTTGACCTGAATATGACCTCTATTCTAAAGACTTATTCGGGTTCATGATGTAATATTGTCCCTTTTCAAGAAGCTGAAACATGGAGTAAAAACTAGTCATTACAATAGATCAGTATACGCGAATTTGGAATTAAAACAAGTGAATAACAGGTTTACGTTTTATTTACAAATAAAACATTTTATATATATATGTAAAAAAACTTAACATTACAAAATACATCTTAAAAATGCTTCATGTATTTCTTGAGTACAGAAAGTGAATCAATGAGCAAATGACACTTTAAGTTGCATGTTGAGAGGGAATATAAGTGTCTGAAGCTTCCCAATCAAGGCGAGACTAGCCAAGTCGATCACGGCGCGAACCGGAACAGTCAAGCAGATCACACACACACACACACCAGTTGATTGACAGTTGAGAGGCGGGACCAAAGAGCCGAAGCTCAAACCCCCGCAAGCACAACTACGTGAATACACACACACACACAAATTCACATACACAGTTTCAAATGTAGATATGATAGAGCCCAGTAGGCTCAGGAATATGTACACCAGTCGATTGACGGTTGAGAGGCGGGACCAAAGAGCCAGAGCTCAACCTCCGCAAGCATAACTAGGTGAGTACAACTAGGTGAGTACACACATTCTGTTGTACGAGATTAATTTCTATCAGAGACGCAGATTTTCATCTTATTTCAAAAGAGACCGAAAACGTCTTTGGAAAATTTAGAAAATCTGTAAGAATCATTGTCTTAACCTGATGGAAATTAGAGACACCTTTATCCTTAGACCTTGGAGCCATTCTTACTGAGACTGGAAATTAGATATAAAGATTACAGAATACAGTAGGTTTCATTCAGGCTTTCTTGTCTCTTGCGTATTTGTACCCAGAGGTGAACACTAGGCTACAGCTAAGAGCTAAATACTACACAAGCTACCGAAGAATGCTGGAGGCTATTGAGCTAGGGGCTATTGTGTCCACTGGCTTACCAGTAGTTACTGTATCCACTGGCTTACTAGCAGGTGTTGCAACTCACTATCTCGCCACAAAGAATAAACAAGCTCTTCCACAATATCTCAACATTCACCTGTTTCTCGAAGGACGAACGCCAGACAAAAAACTCACACATTCCGCGCTGTGAAAACCGTAACCTTCACGGCTGTTGGAGCTTCGTCACGCAGAGGACAGGCTGTCGAGGGTAAGAAAACATTCCCAGAGGGAAGAAGTCACCTTGGCCACTGGGACCCAATACACGAGGAGGAGGACACAGGTGTAGTTGACTGAATAAGGTAAACAGCTGTCACGATGGAGGACACAGGTGTAGTGGACTGAATAAGGTAAACAGCTGACACGAAGGTACACAGTTGATTTTATGGAGGATTGGAGTGTTTAAGTGGGTATAGTGCATTATATTATAAACAGGCTTCTCTTGAAAGTGGTAGTTTGAAGGGATAGTAGTTGAAGGAGAGAGGAGTAACGATTGACGTCTCTCTGTTGTCCATGTTTTGGTAGAGCAAAAGATACTTGCAACAGCACGTTGAGCACACACACGGTTATTAAGTTAGTGAAGATAATTGTTTTGTTCAAGTTAGTGAAGATCTTGGGAGTGGAGGATTAAGAAGACGTCCTGCCACGGGGGAAGTTATGACACTGGCAAAGTGATTGACGGAGGCATGACGGACAGGTGACAGGAGGGAAGGAAGGAAGGAGCAGACGACGAAGATTCATGCACGTTAGTTGATGGAAGTTTGAGTGAAGTCCCTACGATCCCCGAAGTCTTTAAGGCCATCGCCGTCGTCGTCGTCATAGAGGACGTCGAACAAAGGGTTGCTCTTGTACCAACCCTCACTGCAAAGAAAACGGGTTGAGGTTGGCATGCTTTGTGAGGAAAGAGTTCAACATACAGAGTAGAGATCAACCGTTTAATTAGCTCGGGATAAAAACTGTGAAAGTAGTTCATTGAGAGGTTGTGAGTTGCCCTAAAATTATTAATTAGGATAAAGAAAATGGGATCAGGTTGGAGTGCTATGCAAGAAAATATTGATATATGTATATGTGCTTGTTAACAAATAACATGTAGCGTAAAGTAAACAGAAGAAAACGGGAAAATAGTTGGTTCTCGTAGCAGTCCTGATACAAAGAAAACTGGATAAGGTTAGGCTGCTATGCAACAAAGATTAACATAGAATTAGCTCATTATCTAGTGTACAGCATAATGCAATCAAAAGAAGAGACACAGAGAAACAAGATACATTCGCCCGTAAAGGCAGACACCCATAGTTTAGATGAAACAGGAATCTGTAATGTCTAACTGAACACATAATGAACGCTGAACACCAATTGCCCAATTTATTAAAGTTCTGAATTAGAAAATAGAATTCTGTATGGCTCACGTGATGTCAATTCCCTTGGACACCTGAAATAAAAGCGTTCATCGGAATCTCTAATGTCTAACTGAACACATAATGAACGCTGAACACCAATGATACTAACGGCCCTATCAAAGAGCTCCCGGGAAAGAGAGAAATACCAAATAAAACAATCGATTAACACAGAACAAAAGCGTAAATAACACTCTATGTTTTCATCCCTCATTGATCACGAAAATCAGCACAAAATAGTCTCCCTGTCACACTCCAAAGCCTCCCGAAAAGAAGTACCATTCTTTATGAAACAGTGAGTATTTCTTAAGCTGCAGCATCCTCCGTGTTTTTCTGTAAGCACTAAGCCAGAGAAAGGACTCTGAGAGAGAGAATTGACAAGTGAACACTGAACACACACACACAGTGAGTATTTCTTAAGCTGTAGCATCCTCCGTGTTTTTCTGTAAGCACTAAGCCAGAGAAAGGACTCTGAGAGAGAGAATTGACAAGTGAACACTGAACACATACACACACATATATTGATTTATTTTCACATATGTATCCCCAGCATGGGTAAATATGCCCACCTTTTGTGTGAGGGTCAAATGAGGTGTAGCACTCCAGAAAGTATACCTCAAGTCAATTAAGACACTAATTCAACCTCTAACTAGTAATTCAAACTGGGGTCTACTACCCTTACCACCGAACAGGGTGAGAATAGCTTGAGCTGCCTCATCCATTTGCGTATATTTATACCTCAATAAACTTATTTCAAGTTCAGTTTTAAACCCCTACCAGCCCTGATACTCGAACCGCTCTGCCACCAAATCCTGTACGTAAAAAGTGTATGTATATATATATATATATATATATATATATATATATATATATATATATATATATATATATATATATATATATATATATATATATATATATATACATAATAAGTCGCTGCCAAAGATCATCTCATAAGATATTGCCAAACATGTGACACAGATCTACGCTTCCTCAGCACCAATATCTGTCACTTTTCAGTCGAGACCTCTGTCTACTGAGGAGTCTCTTCGGCGCCAACGTCGCTTTTCTCAGCAGCTTCTTCATAGTAATACTCAGCAAATTCTGGATGGTCCCTGTACCATCCTTTGCTGTAAAGAAAACGGGTATTGTGAGCGGGGGTGTGTTGTCGTTCATGAATGATTGGAAGTGAGGTGAGGTCGTCAAGTGTTTGGTTTAGGTACGATGGTTACTGTCTCCCAGTTACCAGATCTTACCTGTCTGTAATTTCACGAAACATTCGGTAATGTTTCGATGTAAGTCGCACTCTACGTCAGTAAGATTGGATATAATCTTACTGAAGCGAACATACGAGTCTAAAAATACTCATGCACCACCTAGGTAATACAGAAAAGAGTAGGACAACCAGAGGCCAGCGAAGCAATATCCCTGCAAGAAAAAAAAATGTTTCTTTTGTTGTCTCCTTTAATGTTACGAGGAAGCCTCGTTTGACAAGAATTATTCCATATTTTACGTACGACTTCTGGCTGTGAGTGGAATAATTTGAATCTGCAGCTACAGGCCACTTTCTCCTGTTGCTCTTCCCTACTTTATATGGAGTTCCTTTTAAAATTACATATAAGAAGTATATATATATATATATATATATATATATATATATATATATATATATATATATATATATATATATATATATATATATATATATATATATATATATATATATATATAAGGGGACACCACCTCTGGTGCAATTGCAAGGACCCACAGCTTAAAAGAAGGGAACACAGAGCATTCAGAGAAAAACTTGCCAATTTAACTCTGAATACGTATCAGTGTTCACTTCTGCTAACAACCCCTTTTTAATGTTGTACACTTTATTATACAAGGTTATACAGTTACATATCTGATTGTTTACAAAAAGAGAACATTAAGAAGAAATATGGGGAAGTTTGTTTTCTAGACTCTGTAGGGACAAGATAGAGCACGTGGAGAGACAAAAACATTCACGGAGAACAGAACAGAGCACTCAGGGAAAAGAAGAGAACACGCCCAGGCAGGAAACAAGACAGAGCACTCGCCGAGAACAAGAGAGAACACTCAGCACTCCAGGGGCGAGGGTTGGAGAGGAACAAGAGAAAGCACTCACCATTCGGGAACATGCTCCGGAAAATCACACATCATCGTCTTCTCATTGTAGACTTGACCCAGGCTGCAAGAGGACTCCTGCGGCGTCTGGCCATTCAGACACACGTAGAACTTCTGGCAGTCGTCAGGGTTGATGTAGGTCGGGTGGGGTAGTTCCACCCCCTGGGAGTTGATGACCCTCTCCCCCGTGCAGCAGAAAGCACCGTTGTTGGCACAGGCTGTGGAGAGGATAGCGAGTGTGTGTGGTAATGACGGGTAGTAACGTGAGGAGAAAGCACTAATCCAACAAGCAACGTGTCCACAACGAATTGAATTGGTGTTGCTTTGCGTTGCCTGTTTGGCCATATCCAGCGACGAAGGGTTTATTTGAACAGTGATGTGATGATTGTTGTTTTGGGCTCTGTACTCTAGCATATGTGATTTATAATGATACATAATGTCTATGAGGTTCTGGTGCAGGTTTTAAACATTATTTTCAGGATATTTACAATCATAGCGTTAATATGCCTATACAATCAGTATAGGAATTACAGTCCCCTTTTTTCATGGCTAGGTTTCCTAGGTTAGTTGTTCTGTGGTCCTTTATGGAGATATTAACATACTCGTAAATAAACTCGCCATATTTAGTACTTGGTTACAAATTCATTGAGTGTATCGTGTGTGTGAAGAGTGTGATGTTCTTGCAGGGATAAGGACAACATTAGACGATTGTCATCTTCCATGGTTATGCTCTGCCAGGCTTGTACTAGAGCCGAACAAAGCCACAAGGGCCGTGACGAGGATTCGAACCTACGTCCGAGAGCATCCCAGACGCTGCCTTAATCGGCTGTGCTACGACATGGATAAGAATTGCAACCAGAAATTCTACTGAATTTATTTGGATTTGTGAATCCCCCCTTGTGGATTTGTTCGTACTACAGCCGTCTTTCCAATGTTTGGAGAACTATTTTGCTAGTTTCGTCTTTAACAAATAAAACTGATGCTCAGTTAGGTTTAGGTCGGGTTATTGATAAGCCAGTTAAGCTCATTCCACTTTTCTTCTCTGATAAACTCCTATGTGGCTTTAGCAGTATGTTTGGTGGAATTGGTAAATTTTACCAATTTCACCTGTGGCAAGGTAAGGTAATTTCTGTGACAACATATATTTTAAGGAGCATTTGTTGGGACTGAACAGATTCGATGGATTCAGATTCTGAGAAAAAATCTGAATCCATCCTGTGTTGATACACATACTGAATATGTGTATCAACATACACATCATTAATTAGATGAGTAAAAAAATCCATACATGTCCAAAATTACTTCTTCTACCATGTTTGACATATTAAGCGGTAGATTTTAGACCATGTGAAGTACCATTTTTGAGTTGGCTCTTTCCTTCACTCTGGTACAAGTAAATCTTCGTCTCATCAGCCGACAAGACTGTATTTCAGAGCTTTACTGGATTGTTGTATTTTTGTAGCACACTGTAACCTTTGTCATTCTGTTCTTGAGTATTACCAATGGTTTACATCTCTTGGTTTGACATAACCCTTTGAGGTTATGCTGGTACAATCTCCCTCTCACAGTAGTCTGAGACATCTCTATATGATGATCAGACCACACATCAGAAGATGAAGAGACCGGGACGTTTCGGTCCGTCCTGGACCACTATCACAATCGACTTGATAAATGGTCCAGGACGGACCGAAACGTCGTCGTCTCCTCAGCTTCTGGTATTGTTTGGTCATCATATCTTCAGCCACGTTATTGTCAATCATCGTCTTCACATCTCTATATACAGTCTGGAATGTTTTTTAGATTCCCGAAACGCTTTGCGTAATAGTGGCTTTAGGCATTGTATGTACAAGCTCTATCTATAAATCGATCAATTTTTGTAAAATCTCTTGTATGTATGTACCTTACCTGAATAAACATTTATTTATTTATTTATTATTTAGATGTTCGACACGAGAATATATTTCCTTTGGCAATTGGAAAACGTATCCCTGGGTCATCCAGTGATTTTTTGTGTTTTTTTGCTTCTCAGCAATTTCAAACATGTCGATTTTGACGAACCTCAAGTTTTGGTCTAAGAGATAACAGTAACAGACTCGAAATGCAGATGCCACACTTTGAATCAACTCTACAGTAGACCATTCGTTATCTTTCCTCGTGCATGATCTAAATGCATGATCTCTTGTCACACCTTTTTTCCCCCCTCTACAACGGGGAAGTATGTAGAAAAAAAATAGGTTATAATCCCTACAAGGTTCACCCAATTTGGATGAATTTAAATTTCTTCAAATTAATTTAGAGCTGCAAATTTGTATTTTAACCCCATAGACATTATTTGATTTGAAATCCAATGTGCCGGATTATAGAGTCAAGACAACAAATCCTGCATCTCTGTTTAAATGTTTGCAGGCCGCACTGTAGCACTTGTAAGGGTTTAATGATAAACTAACAGATAGGATATCAGACGGACTAAGAGCTGGGATATCAGACAGACTAAAAGATGGGATATCACACAGACTAAAAGATGGGATATCAGACAGATTAAGAGCTGGGATATTAAACATCTCTCTCTCTCTCTCTCTCTCTCTCTCTCTCTCTCTCTCTCTCTCTCTCTCTCTCTCTCTCTCTCTCTCTCTCTCTCTCTCTCTCTCTCTCTCTCTCTCTCTCTCTCTCTCACTTACAAGCCATCTTGTCCTCTTCACAGCCGGTCCTGCCTACACGGTCTGGCCAGTTGCAAATCCCCTCCACATCATCGAAGTGGAGTCCCGAAGTGCAGTCTGTGACAGTGTGGAGGCCCTTGATACAGGTGTAGAAGCGGGTGCAGATAGCTGGGTTAGGGTCCGCGAAGATCCCATTACTGCGTGGGCAATACTTACTGGGGTACGTTGCATTCTCTGCAAGGATGAAAGCGGAAGGGGAAAGGAAGATTACTGCAATATCCATGGGATTGTATGTTGTTTGTGCAACCTATAGGGGGGAAACTTACCCAAATCTGTGTTGAATTCCTGAGGATATTACGGTCTTTGCCTGTGATATGCAAACCAGTGTCGGCAGCAAAACGTGAAGTTATCCTTAATTAGAATACTTTGAAGACAGCTAATATACAGTATGATGAGAGAAAGTATTAAAATGTGATTTTTTGGTGGACTCCTATATTAGATAATTCGAGTTTTAGAATGGCTTTGGAAGCCAGGCTGTTGATTTATGGAACACAATGCTGCTAACATAATAGATATGGGATCACTTGATTGTGTCAAGCGTAAATTAGATACATACATATGAATGTGTTTGGGTGGGAATAATTAGTATTTGTTTCGTATAGGCCAATAGGGCTTCTGCAATTACTTTCATAATTGTGTTCTTATTCTGAAGGGTTTATAGTGCTTATCGTATAGCACCTGCGGAGTCATATTGTATTACTGATGCAGTCAAATGTGCTGTTTAGAATTAGAAAGGCAGATATTGTGGTTTCCCTTGACAAAAAACATGAAGTTTTTAGTAGCGTTGTGTAAATCAGAGTCTATTTAAGAGATGTAAACATATTCTCTCTCCCTTTCTCCCTATCTTACCTGCTATTTGTCTTTCACCCTCCCTCTCTCTACCTCTTACCTTTTATCTCTCACCCTCTCACTTTTTACCACTGTCTATCTGTCTCTATGACACTCTCCTTCCCTCTTACACTGTCCCTCCCTATTATAATTACCGTCCCTCCCTCTATCTACCTCTCTTTCACCTGTCTCCCTCTCTCTCACCTATCTCCCTCTCACATTCTCCCCCACCTCCTACCCACCACTAACCCGCCACATGGGCCACCACGTCCCACCCAATACTCACGAAGCTTGAGCCTGTTGCCACAGTCGGCCACATAAGGGTACTCGCAAGGGTCGGCGCTGCCCGCCTTCGCCTTGAGGACATCGAAGACAAGCCCATCGTCGCAGAGTCTCGGGGTGGCGTAGTCTCCCTCACACACCCAGTACTTGTCGCACTGCACCGGGTCTTCGTAAACGCCGTCCTCCACGCAGTTGAATTCTTCATGTCTGGGGGACGGAGACTCGATGTCCAGGAACGGCTCTTCGGCGTCCACTTCGAACTGCGGAAGGCCTGAGAGAGGGGGAAATAGTGGACAATATTTAGTTCACATGAGAAGGGATACATGTGATTAGGGTTGAATGATACGCTCACCTTGCCTGATACAGTAGTGTTTCCCCCTGTATTATACCAAGGGGAGGATACAGTTTGTATGTGACAGAGTTAGTACACGAGCTTCTATTTACTGTAGTGACTGAAGAATGTGTAGTCCACTCTAAAATAGGATGATTTTGATATCTTTGAGCTGTGGCAAAAGTGACAGTGTAATGACAGCCTTCAAGCACAGCAACTTCTGATAATGATGAAACTACAGTCTTGTAACTCTTTCATGCCACCAGACACACACACACTACATGGAGTGAGCACACTATGAACTCGACACAAAATGCTCGACTCTCTGTACGATTCTCAAAATTCTTTATATACTTTAAAGAAGTATATAAAGTATATAAAGAAGTATATAACTTTATATATTAAACGTGCATTCATCACGATGAACAGGACAGAGGGAAAAGGAGGGGAGAGGTAGAAAGCGAGGAGCTAGAAAGGTAGTTAAGGAGAGAGAGATAAGGAGGAAGGAAATTGGGAACGCCAATGATAAGCAGCCAATCTCTCTTCTCGATCATTTTCCTTCGGGAGAACGCCCAAGGCGACCGAAAGATAAGCACCGCAATAAGCCAACCAAATCAGTACCCCAAGATAGGGTAAGGAAAAAACAGATGACCTTTTATGATCGCACGAAGAAGACATCTTGCCTGACCTTGACCTGACCCTTGACCTACAGACCTGGCTCATTTAACATTGGATATCCACACGTGAACTTAATTTCATAGCGTGGAAGCTACATATAGGCCTACCCAGGGTATATATACACATATAAAGACATACCCCCACTTCACACCATATATACATTGAAAGGTTTCTTTAAAAGTTTTTACCTGTAGTAACGAGGTAACGACTTGAGAGGGAGTCGTTACCTACCTCTTGTTTTCTCTCTAGTCGTTGCAGAGAGTTAGTTTCCCTTCATTGTGAACCGCTCTTACGGTCTCCTGTTACCTCTTCCCCTCTTGCATTACCTTACACTTGCTGGAGTTTACATCCAATGACCATCTCTTGGATCATTTCTGACATGTGTGGGCGCGTGAAAGCGTATAGGCGTGTGAGAGTGTACAGGCGTGTGAGAGTGTCAACCCGTTCTCGCAAATTCGTAAAGTCAATATTGACTTATTAACTACATGCATAGGTGATATACTAAACATAATAGATACCCTTAAAAAGATTCATAGAAAACACCGACCTTACCTAACCTTGTTAGTATCTTAAGATAAGCATCTTATTGCTTCGTAATTACAATTATTACTTAACCTATACCTATTATAGGTTAGGTAATAATTGTAATTACGAAGCAATAAGATGCTTATCTTAAGATACTAACAAGGTTAGGTAAGGTCGGTGTTTTCTATGAATCTTTTTAAGGGTATCTATTATGTTAAGTATGTCACCTATGCACATATTTAATAAGTCAATATTGACTTTTTAAATTTGCGAGAACGGGTTGGAGTGTAGGCATGTGTGAGAGTGTAGGCATGTGTGAGAGAGCAGGTGTGTGTGTGTGAGAGAGCGTAGAAGACAGTAGCGGCGGGTGAAGCAGGCAGTTCTCCGAGGGTTAACGACCGGACAGCCCATGAGCCCCAGGGGACGAGGGAACCAGGATGGACTAGAGACCCACGCGTTTGGGGGGGCAGAGTGAAGGAGAGAGAGACTGAAGGTCAAACTAAAAGAGAAAAGAACTAAGGTGGTTGGGGTGAATGTTCCTTCTCCTTTGGAAGAAGGCACTAGAAGAGGTGTAATCGGGGGGTTAAAGAGGGAGAGTGGAGGAGCGGGAGAGTGAAGGAATGCAGGAGTGAGAGTGAAGGTGAGAGTGAGTTGTGGTTATCACACCAGCGCCTCATACCATCAGAGTTAAGTATCTCAAAAGGTGCATTCATGGAAACGAAGCAAGACAGGGTTGCTGTGCATGTCTTTCTATGTCTTTGAGGTCAACTACATCCCCTTGATTGAGAGACTTCACGTGCACCTAGTTGTGCTTGCGGGGGTTGAGCTTTGGCTCTTTGGTCCAACCTCTCAACTCTCAATCAACTGGTGTACAGATTCCTGAGTCTATTGGGCTTGGCTGATACCTGAATCCCTTTCAATGAGGGTATACACATGTATTTCTAACTAGGATTATACATGCATCGCCTTCAATTAGGGAGTACACATGTGTATCTTACTTGGATGATACCTGTATCACCCTCAGTGTTGGTGATACAGGGAGGCGCTGCCGACCGTAAGGAAGCAAACCTGCTTAACATGTGTGTAAGATGGTCCTTAAAATCTTAAAGTGTCCTTAAAAGTGTCCTTAAAATCCAAGTGTCCTTAAAATCTTGTCCCAGTTCATAAAGGAAATTGTAGAAACATACTTTAAACCCTTTCCAGAATTTCTAAGGTAATTGGCAATCTGCTATTCAGTATCTTTGATATTTCTTTCAAATAATTTACATACCTAGATTAATATATCATACTGATATATCTATTATTTTGAGAAGTTTCTAAATTTCACTAAAATTTAAAAAAAATGGTTATGCCATGTTAGGTAAGGTTAGGATAGGTTAGGTCTGGTTAGGTTAGGTTAAGGTAAGTTAGGTTAGGGTAGATTAGGTTAGGTTTTCTGGGATAAATATAAATGAACGAAGGGTATTATCCAACAACTGTAGGATTTATACGTAAGAGAAAACTACACATTACGTTATCTATAAACCGAACAAATATAGAAGTAGTAGAGTATTATATTAAGTTTTCATTATGAACTTAATAGATTGTTTAATTTCAACTACATGTCCAGATTCAGCCTTTTTTACAATAAACGGAAAATGCAATTAACTTGTCTATTCCAAATTATATTAGGGGGTATAATTATTACGTTTAATTGTTTCATAGAATTGCAATGGTGTATGTGTACTCACTTATTTATGCTTGCGGGGGTGAGCTTTGGCTCTTTGGTCCCGCCTCTCAACTGTTAATCAACTGGTGTACAGGTTCCTGAACCTACTGGGCTCTATCATATCTACATTTGAAACTGTGTATGGAGTCAGCCTCCACCACATCACTGCCTAATGCATTCCATTTGTCATTTGTCGTGTGTGTGTGTGTGTGTGTGTGTGTGTGTGTGTGTGTGTGTGTGTGTGTGTGTGTGTGTGTGTGTGTGTGTGTGTGTGTGAATGCTTTTAAATGTAAATGTTTCCTAAGCTAATATTTATACTCGGGGGTAGGGAGGGGGAGCCATAACATAACTGCATGTATTAAGAGTGAAGGGAAAGTTAGAAGAGAGCTTTACACTGCATCGCCCTCCCCTTCTCCCGCACTCTGGCAAGAGTGCTCAGAATATTAATATACACCTTGGTGTATACCTTTACCTTTCAGTTGAACAACACATACAAAATATGTGTATATAAATATGTGTGTATGTGTACTGTGTGTATTCCACACAGGTGTGTGTGTGTGTGTGTGTGTGTGTGTGTGTGTGTGTGTGTGTGTGTGTGTGTGTGTGTGTGTGTGTGTGTGTGTGTGTGTGGTGTGTGTGTGTGTGGTTTTAGGCAGTGTTGCCTAATAAGCCCATATACCATTACCGTTCCCAGCATTGCCATGGCCGACACTTTTCCACTAAACCTCACGATTCTATAGGAAATATAACCCTTCAGTGGAATTTCTAAATGTGGCCACATTGCACGCTTTCGCAGATGACGAGAGATTTATTCATACTTATTTGCACTATTAAAGCTTCTTAGAGCCACTTTCACATTTGGAAAGTTACGATATCATTATGATAACTATCATAGTAAGCATAGTGACATATCAGTGTCACTGATGGGATGCTTTACATATAAAGTCCGGTGAAATCATTCTATTTATTCCAGCTTAAATAAAGCTTCCAATGAGAAGCTTTACATAACACCTTTCACTGTATAGTTGATATAAACTTTATCAACGTGGTGGTACTTTGTAATCATACATAGTTGTTTTATACACCAGATGGTAATAGTGCTAATGAGCAAGTATAGACGTATCAGTGTGTTTGTTTACGCTATTAATACACTGTTTTAAATGTGTTGTGTTTGCGAGAGGCTCACTCGAGCTGCCTGTAGTGAGGCTGTGTTTGTTTTCTCTTGTTCCCGGCTCTTGTGTTACGCCGGGAACTATCTTTTTTCTTATCTCTGAAAGACTTCAGTATCTTTAGTGTTAATGGTGTTGATGGCAGTACTGATATTCTGATGATGACCGGGAGGGGGTGGTGATGATGGTGATGAGGTGGTAGGTAATGGTGACGATAATAATGGTAATGATGACTTGAAGGGGGAGAGGGGGGGGTTGCATCATTTCCTCTGGGTTGCCTGCGCAACATCTCCCACGTGATCTTCAAGATGACCGTCAGTGTCTTAAAATATTGAGCATCCCCCCTTGCAGCATCTCTCCTCTTCTATTAGAGGTTTGTTTCTCAAGGTCGACCCATTTGCTGACTTGGTCTCCCTAGGAAATTCTTCGCCACTCTCGACTTAACATCCATCCTCCCTAGCGATCCGACCACCTACTCTTGCAATCCTCCTACCAGCCTTTGGAGTATATCAACATACCTTTGTAATCTACTTGCCTACCGTGGCGATACCTTCAAGAACCTTTGCAATCCATCCATCTGCTCCTCGGGGGTTTGTGAAGGCAATCCACTCTGCTTCCCTAGTACTGCATTAACCTACCTTTGATATCCACCCACCTGCCTTGCAATCCATCCATTAACTGTTGTAATTCACCCATCTACCCTTGGAATTCCCTTATTATTGCAATCCATTCACCTACCTATTCAACCCAACTCAACAACCTATGCAATCCAAACAACTTATCCTTGCTACCCACCGACCTATCCTTGCTATCCACTGCTCTATCCTTGCAATCCATCCACCATCTCTAATTCTTTCCTGCACCAGACGATGATCACACAGTCAACCCCACACCCTCGCATCCACCCCCCTCCCCCCTTCCGAACCTACACCCAAACTATTATCCTATATGTGCCAGCACTTTGCATCCACAGCCTATCAATTCTTGCCATTCGTTCCACAGAGTGGCTTTCTATTAGTTATTCTTGTAGTCCACTATTCTGTACGGTAATTTATCGCATTCCAACCCACCCTGGCACTCTATAACCCACCCTGGCACTCTATAACCCACCCTGGCACTCTATAACCCACCCTGGCACTCTATAACCCATCCTGGCACTCTATAACCCACCCTGGCACTCTATAACCCACCCTGGCAATCTATAACCCACCCTGGCATTCTATAACCCACCCTGGCAATCTATAACCCACCCTGTCAATCTACAACCCACCCTGGCAATCTACAACCCACCCTGGCAATCTATAACCCACCCTGTCAATCTACAACCCACCCTGTCAATCTACAACCCACCCTGTCAATCTACAACCCACCCTGGCAATCTATAACCCACCCTGGCAATCTATAACCCACCCTGTCAATCTACAACCCACCCTGGCAATCTATAACCCACCCTGTCAATCTATAACCCACCCTGGCAATCTATAACCCACCCTGGCACTCTATAACCCACCCTGGCAATCTACAACCCACCCTGGCAATCTACAACCCACTCTGTCAATCTATAACCCACCCTGGCAATCTATAACCCACCCTGGCAATCTATAACCCACCCTGGCAATCTATAACCCACCCTGGGCAGTCTACCCTCCTCTTAACAATCATCCATTTAACAGTTTTATTATACTACCCATCTCAATCTTCGGTCCAATTGGGAAGTCTATCACTTTAACAATGTATCAGCTATCTTTCTAACCCAGTATATCTCATTTTATAATTATTAATACTTTTCACGCCCTTACGTGAACTTGCTATCAACTTTTGCAATATAACATGGCAATACGGCACTTCTTGTGGCAACTCTTGCAATACGACACTTCTTGTGGCAACTCTTGCAATACGACACTTCTTGTGGCAACTCACCTTCTATCTTTGCAATTCATCGTCCGCCCTTGCAGTGCAATACATATTCGTGCAATATATCACCTTTTTTTTGTGCACATCATACCTACTACCCCCCCCCCTGTCAATCTACCGTGCCCTCTTTCCCCATACAACTCCCCTATACCATGCAATTACCATAATGCACCATTATAGGAAACCCATTCTTGAAATCAAGTGCAATTGCAATAAAGACTCCCCCTGACGAATTGTGTCAGATGAGGATTGCAGGATACTCCAAGAGGACTTGAAGAAGCTGCAGAGAAATGGCTACTGGAGTTCAACACGAACAAGTGTAAAGTTATGGAAATGCGACTAGGTGACAGGAGACCAAAGGGTCAGTACACAATGAAGGGGGAACTATCTACCTGTTACGATTCGAGAAAGAGACCTGGGAGTGGACGTAACACTAAATCTAACTCCTGAGGCATATATAAATCGGATAACGCCTACAACGTACTCTACGCTAGCAAAAGTTAGAACGTCATTCAGAAACTTAAGTTAGGAGGCATTTAGGGCGCTATACACTGCCTACGTGAGACCAGTCTTAGATTATGCAGCCCCATCATGGAGCCCCCACCTAAAGAAACACATTAGAAAACTGGAAAAGGTTAAACAATTTGCGACGAGGCTAGTTCCGGAGTTGCATGGGATGGGATATGAAGAGCGACTGATGGAACTGAACCTGACGACGTTAGAAAAAAGGAGGGGGGTGGGGAGATATTATAGCAGTATATAAAATACTTAGGGGGGGGGGATTGACAGAGTGGAAATAGACGAAACGTACACACTGAATACCAACAGAACAAGGGGACATGGGTGGAAACTGGAAACTCAGATGAGTCATAGAGATGTTAGAAGGTTTTCTTTTAGCGTGAGAGTAGTGGGGGAATGGAATGAACTAAAGGTACACACTGTGGAAGCAAACACTATTCTTAGATTTAAAACTAGTATGATAAAGAAGTAGGACGTGAGTCATTGCTTTAAACAACCGAAGGCTAGAAAGGCGGGATCCAAGAGTCAACGCTCGATCCTGCAGGCACAAATAGATGAGTAAATACTTTCCAAGTGGTAGTGTTTGGAGTCCCAGATGGAGGAGGCACAACTACCACTCTCTGGTGGTAGTGTTTACACAACCAGCTAGATGACCAACCACCTTAGCGCAGGCGGGAGATATATATAATAATTTACACGTGGAAAATATTAGAGGGGCTGGTCCCAAACCTGCACACAGAAATAACACCACATGTGACCAGAAGGCATGGCAGGATGTGCAGAATACCCCCGTTGAAAAGCAGAGGTGCAACAATTACTCTGATAGAGAACTCCATCAACATCAGAGGCCCGAGACTGTTCAACACACTTCCACTACACATAAGGGGCATAACTGGCCGACCCCTCACAGTGTTCAAGAGAGAACTCAATAAGCACCACCAAAGGATACCTGATCAACCAGGCTGTGATTCGTACGTCAGGCAACAAGCAGCCGCGTCCAACATCCAGGTTGACCAGTCCAGAAACAAGGAGGCCTGGTCGACGACCGGGCCGCGGGGAAGTTAAGCCCTCCAAAAACACCTCAAGGTAACCTCACAACAGGTGGGCAGCCTGGTGGAGGAGACAACCGCAAACAACCCAGTTAGAGACAGTTCCATTAGCTGCCAGTCTTCCTGACGCCTCCGCTGATGTGCTTCGCCCTCTTAAACTATTAAATAGAAATTTTGAGGTGTAACAGCAGGCATCCTCGGGGCCTCGTAGCCTGGTGGATAGCGCGCAGGACTCGTAATTCTGTGGCGCGGGTTCGATTCCCGCACGAGGCAGAAACAAATGGGCAAAGTTTCTTTCACCCTGAATGCCCCTGTTACCTAGCAGTAAATAGGTACCTGGGAGTTAGTCAGCTGTCACGGGCTGCTTCCTGGGGGTGGAGGCCTGGTCGAGGACCGGGCCGCGGGGACACTAAAAAGCCCCGAAATCATCTCAAGATCTCAAGATAGATCCTCGGTGTGAAAGAGGTCTGTGACGATCCCTGGAACCCGTAGGTGCGGGACTGGGAACGTCCACCTCCTGGGGCTCGTGCGGTCTAATACGTGGCTTGCTATGTAGAACAACGTCCTGGAAACCTGTATAATGACTCCGGCCGCAGGAAATGATTTGCGGTCAGTCCAGAGAGGTTTATTCCCGCCTTAGGTACTCCTGTTTATGCCTGGCCGCGTTGATCACTCAGGCTATTTGTGTTACTGGCTTGCAGGCCTACAGTCATCACAATCCTGGCTGGTCATGAAGAAACTTGTCATGTTTTCTCTTGACTTTCTCTTTTCTTCTGATAACATTTCCTCGTGTTGATGGAACGCTGCTGCGGGAGGAGTCGCCCAATGAAATATTAGTTTTTGTTTTAACAAAAGATTGTGTTGTAATCGAGACATTTCTTTGTGGACAAATTGTTTTGTTATTTTATATTTTTGTTCACGTTGAAAGAGTAGAAAACTTTCACAAGTAATAATAAAGCTGTTCTTTGCCCCCCTGAAAATAATTACTATTTAACTAAATATTAGTAACATGTATTAATGTTATTTTTTGCAAGACAAGAGCAGCTAGTAAGACTAATAAGCTGCTTGTCCCACGTGACAGTTACGCTACCTTATAGCATAACGCTAATCGGTAACGCAACAACGCCCCAAAAAATGCGTATTAGACCAAACGAGCAACAAAACTTCATGTTACGACACACAGATCACACATTTACATGTCTCGCTCACGTCTTGTTCACGTCTCGCTCAGCTCTCCTAGCCGCTAGGTTCTGGGTTCTACCGATTTGACCTAATATTGTAGTTTAACATATAAGAACAAATCCGGAAACAATTCTCGGTTATAGTAGTTCGGATAATCGATCGCCGAATTGTAGCAGCCGGTTAAAATTCACTTCAGAAATTTCGAAACAGGTTCGTTCATATTTTTTGGACGTTGTTTTAGAATGACGATATTGTGAAGACCATTGTTATCCCCGGTGATGACAGCCAATCAGAGCGTCGACGAACACCTGAATAATACATCATGTATAAGTTGATGTATATTTGAGTAAGTCAGCATTTGACTTCAACATCAGACAATTAGGTATAGGTTAGGCTACGTTAGATTAGGTTAGGTTACATTAGGTTATGCTAGGCTAGGTTAGGTTAAAAAAAAATGTTTTCGAGTCATACATGACCGAGTGGTTTATAAGTTTAATATTGACTTGTGTACGTTTTAATAAGCCAGTAAATGACTTTATATATTGCGGACCCGATGACCCCTTGTGTTTTGATGATGGCTTGGAATTCGAATCCTTCAAGGCGGTAGTGTGTATACTGCGTCGCTTTCCTACGCCTCTGGCAATTCGGTGTTAGTTTGAAAGCGGGATTTTAAAATAGAAGACAACGGTAACTTGGCTATATTCCCATTTACCCCCCCCCCTACCCCCACCTTGAGGCTTGTGTCCCAGAATGAAAAAAAACTAAAAAAGTTTAAATAAATTTTTCATAAAATTAATCATTGTAGTTATCTCTCATCATATCCTAGTGTACACTGTAAATATACAATGTACATTGTAAATGCCATGATTGGAACAAACACTAAACTCACACGTTCAGAAACGTTAAAAAAGAAAAACTCCATTAAATGTGTGGATTTAACACTGGTTTTTTTTTCAACCCACGTTGGTTCTCCGAGCAAGGCCAGGGACGAGCAGAGGGAGTAGAAGATCAGGGTAGGCCGGCCGGACACACACACACACAGCAAAAAATAAACCGGTCTTTGTTGACAACTCACCCGCCACAAGGGCCACCGCGCTGGAGAGAAGGAGCGCTGCTGTGTACATCTTCACTTGCTGAGTTCACGGTGTCGACTGACCGGCGGACCGCGCATATCCACACCCCATCGACTCACTCCCTACCTCACTACACACCTACCAACTGTGCGTCTCTCTCTCTCTGTATCTCTCTTGTTTCCCTGTGTCTCTATGTCTGTGAGGCTATCTCAGTGTGTCTCTATGGCTGGCTTTCCTTGTCTCTCTCTCTCTGGGTCTGTGTCTGTGTATCTCTGTGTCTGTCTCTTTTTCTATCTCTGTCTCTATCTCTCTCTGTCTCCATCTCTCTGTCTCTGTTTCTATCTCTTTCTGTCTCTATCTCTTTCTATATCTCTATCTATCTCTCTCTCTCTCTCTCTCTCTCTCTCTCTCTCTCTCTCTCTCTCTCTCTCTCTCTCTCTCTCTCTCTCTCTCTCTCTCTCTCTCTCTCTCTCTCTCTCTCTATCTATCTATCTATCTATCTATCTCTCTCTGAAGTGACAAGGCTTCACGGACAATACAAAACTTGGAAAAAATCCTCGAATCAGAAATTAAAAAAAAATCTAGAATTATTCCAATCTTATTACCAGAAGCCCATTAACGTGATAATAATAGGGAGCTTAGATAATAATCATTAGAATGGTGAATGATGCACCATTCAACATCTTGAACTATAAACATTTTCAGAACATTGTTCACTATCTATGTTAGACCATTACTCTAATATGCAGCCCAAGTGTGGAATCGCCACTTGAAGCTAACACCGAGCTAAAATAGGGAGACAAATTAGTCTTACAAAAATTTTATTTTACCAGAACTTATGAATGAGGAAAATAGGGACCAGTCACAATTACAACACAAAAGTGTATAAAGGAATTGACGAGGTGAACAGGAAATTAAATATTAAAGTAATATTTAATTGTAATAATAAATATTAAAGTAATAATAATATTGTGTAGTAATATTTAAAATCTACACAATATTAAAGTGTTGATGGTAATATTAATTACCATCTACAAAATACTCAGGGGAATAGACAGGTCAGAAGAGGAAACACTATTAACAAGGGAAGTACACGAATAAGGGGACAAAAGGTGGAAACTGAGTGCCCAAATGAGCCACAGAGACATGAGAAAAGAATCGTTTAGAGTCAGTAGCGAGGAATTGGAATGCGCTAAGTGAATGGGTGGAGGCGGAACCCCCGTACACAGCTTTTAATGTACCGTAGATATGACAAGAGCCTAAAAAAAAGGCTCTGAAAATATACTCCAATCGATTAAGAGTTGATGTGCCCTCGTCCGTGAGTCTTTCGTGACCCCTAAATGTAGGAACAGTGTTCTTTCGTGTGTTTATGCAGTTGTTGGAATATATGCTTTCGTGTCTCCCTCTGTAATTTTAATAAGAGGGGCCGCCAGGAGGGGCCTGGGTCTGAATCACTCTTCTTCCCCTCCCCCTCCCCTCACCCTCTTCCCACTCTTCTCTCAATGTCGTCGTCCTCTCTCCCTCTCCTTTATTCTTCTCTATTTCACTCTCTCTTTCCCCCGTCTCCCCCTCTCTTCCTCCTCCTCCTCTTTTATCTCTCTCACTCCTTTCCTTTCTTTTCTCACCTCTCTACACTTCCCTACTCTCAACCCTTGCCCCTTTCTTTCCCCATTTTACCCTCTCTTCACCTCCCCTTTCGTCTTCTTCCATTTCTTTCCCCTTCTCTCTCTCTCCCCTCATCATTCCCCATGTCCCCTCCCTCCCTCTCAACTTATATCTTCACTATACAGTATCTTCACTGTATATACTATCTTCATCACCGTAGCCATCCTCACTACTCACTATCGTCATCACTGTATCCCCAGTGAATTCATTTAATTGTTCTCGATAAATTCAGGAAAATCGCGGGTAAATGGAACATACTAGATGGCCAGGACACAAATTGGCACAGTAAAACAACAAGGTTCGTGAACAAGCGACATGGCAGGAAATGCAGACCCCCAGCCATTGAAGAGTAGAAGTTCAGTTACTGTTCAGACTGTTCAGTTATTCTCCCAGCAAGTATAAGACGTATTTCTGGAACAAAAGTGAACCTCAAGACTGTTTCCTGAAAAAGGGCCGGACCAACCGGATGTAGTGGACATGTGCGCCTGCGGTCCGCTCCAAGCAACAGCCTGTTGGTTCAAGCTCTCACTTAAGAGCTTGAACCAATAATCGAGCTTCAAGGCTCGATTATTCACTCATTCGAACCTGGATCCAGGCTAAGCTTGGAAAATATATCTCCCATAACTCAATGCATAATCTAGGAGTAACTTCAAAACTCTACGGAAAACAAACCCGCGATTTCATTTCAAACTTCTTGAAAATTGCACTGGGGATTTGGGTTACAGACTGATATTTCCTAAAGTGTAACACTGAGCCAATCCCAACCGGCCTATGTCCGTCCCCTACCCCTGACCATCTACCCTGCAAAGATGGGTGAGAGCAGCCTCAAGCGCCTGGCCTCCAGCCTTGGAGAGAGACAAACAGACATTCACTCATGGATATAGATGACGATTTTCGAGACTTTTTGAGTCCTGAGCGTGAAGTTTGCGAAGTGTATTTTGCAATGTGTTTCTTCGCTGTCTGTCACTGCTGTTTGTGGTGTGAGTTGGTCACTGACCCAAACTTTCCCAGAGATGTGTGTGTGTGTGTGTGTGTGTGTGTGTGTGTGTGTGTGTGTGTGTGTGTGTGTGTGTGTGTGTGTGTGTGTGTGTGTGTGTGTGTGTGTGTTTTACTGCACACACACAGACACACACACACACACACACACACATACAGAATGCAGCCCAGAGCAGCTGTCTAAATCCCAGATAACTATATTTACAGGTAGGTGTACAGAAATATCAAGTGAAAGAAACTCTGCCCATTTGCTTCTGCCTCGGCCGAGAATCGTGCATGTGTATGTGTGTATCGTTTTGTGTGTGTGTGTGTGTGTGTGTGTGTATATATATATATATATATATATATATATATATATATATATATATATATATATATATATATATATATATATATATATATATATACACATCGCTGTGTGGGATTTTCGTTTGTGTAGGTATCTTTGTGTAGGAGTTTTGCGTGTATGTACATTTGTGTATGTGTGTTTCTTAGTGTTTGACAGCCATTTGTATGTATGCATGCGTGTACGCATCTGGTGTATTGGGTCAACGTGCGTCAACGCATCTGGTGTATTGCGTCAACGTGCGTATATACATCTGGTGCATTGCGTCACCGTGGCTGTGCGTGTCCCTCCCATATACAACACTGGCAGTGAAGCAACGGTAGCCAACCTAGAGTGAAATATTTACACTGCAAGTAGCGGTGATGAGCAGAATGAAGATATTTTATATGTTTTTCATGATGTTTCTATTAATTTCTTCTGTGGTTTTTCAGTAATCTCTCTCTCTCTCTCTCTCTCTCTCTCTCTCTCTCTCTCTCTCTCTCTCTCTCTCTCTCTCTCTCTCTCTCTCTCTCTCTCTCTCTCTCTCTCTCTCTCTCTCTCTCTCTCTCTCGTATTACTTCTCGCGCAAGACTACGAGTTTTTTCAGTGATTGACCTCTACTGTACGCATGTCTTATGGGGGGTTCTATACGCTTGTCTCATGAGGTTATGTACGCATGTCTCTTGGGGTTCTATACGCATGTCTTATGGGAGTTCTATACGCTTGTCTCATAAGGTTATGTACGCATGTCTCTTGGGGTTCTATACGCATGTCTTATGGGGGTTCTATACGCTTGTCTCATGGGGTATATACAAGATACAGGCACCAGGTATCTTGGACGGAAGTCTAACGTACGTCTGAGAGAATGAAGTTCAAGTTAAGGTGAGTTTATTGAAATGATAAACTCCAACCCTCAGAAGGATTGAGCAACTTTTGCACTGTTGACATGCTAGTGGGAATACCAAAAATCTTATTGCCATATTTAGCCCAACTCGTCTTAGGCCTAATATATGCAATCTTAGGCTTAACTCAGTTTATATATGTTCCTCATTGCGACTAGGAAGGAATAGAATTGGTTATTTTTTTGTATTTTGTGGTTCATTTTGTTTGTTATTTGATTTGAATTACAAAATCAAAATGTGGATTTTGTACTACAATAATAGTACAAAACGGTTGGCTATTATAGCTTTCAGAAGTACTATTTTGTACCTCCCTTCCACGGTAGTTATAGGTCCTATCATTCCAACCATACTAGCTCTGCGTGATATTATTTTTGGGCGACAGGTTTGCTTACGTATGATGCTTTAAGTAGGATGCTTAAGTAGGATGCTTAAGTATGATGGCTCAACACTTAACGGTCCGACTTAAGTTTCACTCATTTTCTCCAGTTTTCCCTCCTATTTGGGCAAAATTGTCTGACTTTTTTCTTATTTTACATTCTGCTGTTTGCTGCATTCATCTAACACTTTGCTTCTTCTATTTCTTGAACTTTCTTCTTTGAGTGTAAATATCCGACAACTGTAGATGTCCACTATGACACTCAGACAATTTATGATTAATCAATTAAATCAAAATAATTTTCCACGTAAATGTTTGATTCCCAGAGGATATTCAACAATTTGAGACACACTGTAAATATCATTCATTTTACGACTTTAAAATTTGTATAATTTTTCTCTGCATTCCACGTTTTCTGTGTCGATTTTTAACGAGGCATTGAAATGCAGAAGCGATATTTTTTCCTGACCCGAACACAGATGCGGACTGAGAGGAGCCAGACGGTGGGGGGAAAGTGTGAATGAAAGTAATACTTTGAAAGACGTGTGAAAGAAGATTAAACCAGTTGTGGTGAAGGTGGGTGACACCTGCTAGTGTGTGTGTGTATGTGTGTGTGTGTGTGTGTGTGTGTGTGTGTGTGTGTGTGTGTGTGTGTGTGTGTGTGTGTGTGTGTGTGTGTGTGTGTGTGTGTTTTTACTATTTGTATTTACTATTTGTATCTGCAAAATCGAGCAATTAGTTCTTGGATCCCGCCTTTCTAACCAATTTATTTTTCCTCTGTTATGTCTACTACATATGTTTCTCTCTCTAACACAAACACAGGTGTGTGTGTGTGTGTGTGTGTGTGTGTGTGTGTGTGTGTGTGTGTGTGTGTGTGTGTGTGTGTGTGTGTGTGTGTGTGTGTGTGTGTGTGTGTTTTTACTATTTGTATTTACTATTTGTATCTGCAAAATCGAGCAATTAGTTCTTGGATCCCGCCTTTCTAACCAATTTATTTTTCCTCTGTTATGTCTACTACATATGTTTCTCTCTCTAACACAAACACAGGTGTGTGTGTGTGTGTGTGTGTGTGTGTGTGTGTGTGTGTGTGTGTGTGTGTGTGTGTGTGTGTGTGTGTGTGTGTTTTTACTATTTGTATTTACTATTTGTATCTGCAAAATCGAGCAATTAGTTCTTGGATCCCGCCTTTCTAACCAATTTATTTTTCCTCTGTTATGTCTACTACATATGTTTCTCTCTCTAACACAAACACAGGTGTGTGTGTGTGTGTGTGTGTGTGTGTGTGTGTGTGTGTGTGTGTGTGTGTGTGTGTGTGTGTGTGTGTGTATGTGTGTGTGTGTGTGTGTTTATCTAGATATGCTTGCAGGAGTCTATAGGTGTTTGCTCTTTATGACCATCAGTAGTTCAATGCAACTTCCATCGGTAATTGAATGCAAATACCTTCAGTATATTTAATACATTACGAACATCTTTAGTATACTCCAAAGTTATACCAATATATATATATATATATATATATATATATATATATATATATATATATATATATATATATAAATACAACTTCCTACAAACATTTACAGTTATTGGTCAAAGTTTATTATTATGTTAATGTAAAAGATGAAGAGATCGATATGTAAATACTAAAGCTCTTTCTAGGGTTAAAAGTGTTGAACTGGAATATCATTATGGTGAATATTTGTTGGTTTGTAGTGAGATTGTTAAATAATCCCTCTTTTATATTAATTAGTTTCACGCATTTTCTAATCCAATAGTGGCAATGAGGAACTGATATTCAGCACTCTCTTTCTTTCTCTCTCTCTCTCTCTCTCTCTCTCTCTCTCTCTCTCTCTCTCTCTCTCTCTCTCTCTCTCTCTCTCTCTCTCTCTCTCTCTCTCTCTCTCTCTCTCTCTCGCCATCACTTTAACTTTCACTATCATCTTACCATTGCTAATCACGGCACGTAAACTAACCAAGGCTAATGAGAGTGGAACACCTTGCGACTAGCAGCGTCCGTAAGCTACGCATATGATGATATCTCATCCAAACCACGGTCTTGAGCCCCGTTAAGGATACTATATAAATATTGATACCGTAGGGGACCAGCTCTTAATTCTCGACAAAACGTAAAACTCGTGTCTAGAATCTCAAAGAGGTTGGAGGATAACCAAGATTCTCTTTCACTCTGCATTCAGTAGAAAATCCCTTGGGTGATGTTTTCTTAAAAATCCCGAATTAACCACGCGACACAAACACATAAAATAGGTACTATGACCACTTTTACGAAATACACACACTACGACACCCACGTATGTGGGTGTCGTAGTGTTGTGTTTTTATAAACACTTTTGTGTACAAATAAACACAGATAAAAAGTGTTTGTATAAATATTTTTGCGACATGTGATACATATATACAAATTTGCGAACAAGCCTGAATGGTCAAGTGGATTAAGGCGCCCTGTAGTTACCAGTTGCGTTGCTCCTGGGAGTATGGGTTCGAGTCACTTCTGGGGTGTGAGTTTTCATTCATATACAAATTTGTATTATTTTTATTTATTCTTTATAATTTTCTACCACAGATGTGGCCACACATTTACAATGCTAACCAGCATATATACATTTTCTTCTGTCCTCTATGGGCAGGGTGAGAGATCTGTTAAACATATAATTCAGTGATTTACAAATTTGCATGCCGAAAACGCACTCATATGCTCATAAAATTGATTTTTTCTCTCACAATGGTATGCTTGAAATGCACACTGTACTTGATGCTTATCCTTGGTATATTAACGTTAATGATCCTTATGGTATCGACCTGAGAATGGTCCAGGACGGACCGAAACGTCGTCGTCACTTCACTTTCTAGTGTGTGGTTTGGTCAACATATCATGTTAATGCATGATTCTTGGTATATTATTTTATCATGCTTATTGCTACGTAGTGTGATGACCAAAACTACACACCAGAAGATTAGGAAACGACTACGTTTCGGTCCGTCCTGGACCATTATTTCAATCGACTTGATAATGGTCCAGGATGGACCGAAACGTCGTTGTCTGTTCATCTTCTGAGATGTGGCTTGCTCATCTTCAGCCTCGTTATTGTGACTCATCTGCTACTTAGTATGCTGTTTTTTGTCAGTTATTTGATTGCAATAAATTTTTGAGACTCGGTTAAATTAAATGAATACATCCTGGTGTACTCGTACAAGTGTACCGAGATGCCAAGGGCACACTTTAGCATCTAGTGAAGAGAGGAATTAGCATCATGGGGCATCGATATCTCTATCTTCACCTATCTTCCATCCTCCTTAGATCCGTGATCTTCTGATGAAGGATCTCGTCAATGGCATTAGACCCGAGGATGGGGGTGGGGAGGGGTAAGCTCCTAGGAGAGTGCTGTTCACAGGACTAATCACATAGATTCTGGACAAGACGGATCTTACTGTAGCTATGATGTCTTGGTTTGAGGAGAATTCATCACACTTGGAGGGGTTTAGGAAGAGACTCAGGCCTATTTCTTGCTCCTTTATTTTCTGATGTCTTCCAAGAAGGGGTTCAGGGGGCCGACTATAATGTCATTGTCCAAAAACCAGATGTTGAATGCGCTGGATTAGCTTTCGGTAATTTATTTTAATATTAAGCAAACAAGAAGAAGAAGAGATAGAGAATCACCTTGCTGGACACCTACAAGTGATCTGATTACGTGTTCGCCAAAGACAGTTTTTGATTCACCACTGTAACACGATAGAACGGGTAGAGGGACCGCCAGCACGTACACCATCAACCACCACCATCAACCACCACCATCACCATCAACCACCACCATCAACCACCACCACTACGAGACAAGACCTCAGAGTAAGGAGATAATGGTACAAGAATGCAGGTGTGGAGGAGAGGTGACCCGCGAGTAAGGTCAAGTTCAGGACCACTATCCCTTGTTCTGGCGCGCTGCCAGGGTGAGGTGCGAGGGAGGGAAGGAGGCACTGCAGGAGGGAGATAGAGAGGGATGGAGAGGGAGAGTGAGGGACAGAGAGAAGATTGTGAGACCCCTGGGGCTACAGGTATTGTGAGAGCCCGAGCTTCAGGTACTGTGAGGCCCCCCTGGTCCACAGGTACTGTGAGGCCCCTGGTCCACAGGTACTGTGAGGCCCCCGGTCCACAGGTACTGTGAGGCCCCCCTGGTCCACAGGTACTGTGAGGCCCCCCTGGTCCACAGGTACTGTGAGGCCCCTGGTCCACAGGTACTGTGAGGCCCCCGGTCCACAGGTACTGTGAGGCCCCCTGGTCCACCGGTACTGTGGGGCCCCTGGTCCACAGGTACTGTGAGGCCCCTGGTCCACAGATACTGTGAGGCCCCTGGTCCACAGGTACTATGAGGGCCCGAGCTTCAGGTACTGTGAGGCCCCTGGTCCACAGGTACTGTGAGGCCCCTGGTCCACAGGTACTGTGAGGCCCCTGGTCCACAGGTACTGTGAGGCCCCTGGTCCACAGTTACGGTGAGGCCGCTTGCGCTACAAGAAATGTGAGGCTCAAAGTCATATTTTCAGAGAAAACAAAGTCAGAGAAAATTTTAAAATTCAAACATTTGCTTTGCGAAATTTTTGGAAATCAAATTCTCCAAAATCAGTAAATTTTAAGTTATTGAGGATATCGTTTTCAATTCCCATGATAGCAAGTCTGTTTCATCTTGGAGAAACTCCTTTCTCTGAGGGGGGGAAGATATCAGAAACTTGTAACAGAAGCCCTAACTGAGCAGTATCTGAGCTCCTGAGCCCCTAACAGGGCAGTATCTGAGCTCCTAACAGGACAGTATCTGAGCCCCAACAAGGCAGTCCCTGAGCCCTAACAGAACAGTATCCGAGCCAAGTTTTGGATGCACATAAAGTACTTTAATGCAAAAAATATTACAAATTGTTTTGCTTGGATAGAGGAAATTCAAGTTTTTATAAAGGCCTCATTCTCAAGGAAAGAGTCACGCCTCCGCCTCACTCGAGAGAGTGAAAGCAAGAGTGGAAGCGAGAAGAGAGCAAGTGTGAAAGCTTCAGTGAAAACGAGAGTGGTGAAAGTGTGAAAGCGAGAGTGAAGGAAGTATGAAAGCGAGAGTGAACGCGAAAGTGAAAGCTAGAATGAACGCGAGAGTGGAGCAAGTGATAGTGAGAATGAATACACCACCTCATGTGTGTTTCTGTGTCAGTATGTACATATGGATACACGCGAAAGAGAGAGAGAGAGAGAGAGAGAGAGAGAGAGAGAGAGAGAGAGAGAGAGAGAGAGAGAGAGAGAGAGAGAGAGAGAGAGAGAGAGAGAGAGAGAGGGAGAGAAAATGGAGAAATGAAAACAGATTGAGTAAGCAAATGAGATCAGAAACAGGCGAGAAGGAATGATCATGCAACAGCAGCAGCAGACGCAGCAGCAACAGCAGCAGCAGCAGCAGCAACAGCAGCAGCAGCAGCAGCAACAGCAGCAGCAGCAGCAGCAGCAGCAGCAGCAACAGCAGCAACAGACGCAGCAGCAGCAACAGACGCAGCAGCAACAGCAGCAGCAGCAACAGCAGCAGCAGCAGCAGCAGCAGCAGCAACAGCAACAGCAGCAACAGCAGCAGCAGCAACAGCAGCAGCAGCAGCAGCAGCAGCAACAACAGCAGCAGCAGCAGCAGCAACAGCAGCAACAGACGCAGCAGCAGCAACAGACGCAGCAGCAGCAGCAGCAACAGACGCAGCAGCAGCAACAGCAGCAGCAACAGACGCAGCAGCAGCAACAGCAGCAGCAGCAGCAGCAGCAGCAACAGCAGCAACAGACGCAGCAGCAGCAACAGCAGCAGCAACAGCAGCAGCAACAGCAGCAGCAGCAGCAGCAGCAGCAACAACAGCAGCAGCAGCAGCAGCAACAGCAGCAACAGACGCAGCAGCAGCAAGAGACGCAGCAGCAGCAACAGCAGCAGCAACAGCAGCAGCAACAGCAGCAGCAGCAGCAGCAGCAGCAGCAGCAGCAGCAGCAACAGCAGCAGCAGCAGGCGACTCGTCAAGCAGCTTCAAGGGGTTACTGTCCTGTAGTGTGAAGACCTCACCTGTGAGGACCTGAGACAGACGAGGCGGAGTTGCTCTTGACAAACCATTGTCCTTTCTGACAATGCTGCTTGCATGTCTTTTATTAGATAGTATACTTAGTATTTTTTATCATCCCGACTTCATCGATCAATACACTGAGTGCGTACATTGAGTGCGTTAAACCTGTGTTTAACGCACTCAATGTACGCATTCACTTCCATAAATGCGTTCTCGCTGCATCATAAGCTTTCATCTGGAGCTTAAACTCATTTACCAGAAGACATCACATGGAACAGAGACACTTGGGTCCAAAAAAGCTTTTCCAATCCATTCAGCTTGTAACGATTGGTTAATCTTCTCTGGGAGATGAGTTTTTTGTCCCAAAATCGCGCAAGATCACTGAAGTATCGATCCCCCAAGATGTACTGAGCCTTGTGTATGATATGTTTGGTAGTATATATGTAGAAGCTTGTGATCAGAGTATATGTAAAGTAAGTAGAGTCAGAGATTTTGTATGTTTCTTAATCTCTCTCTCTCTCTCTCTCTCTCTCTCTCTCTCTCTCTCTCTCTCTCTCTCTCTCTCTCTCTCTCTCTCTCTCTCTCTCTCTCTCTCTCTCTCTCTCTCTCTCTCTCTCTCTCTCTCTCTCTCTCTCTCTCTCTCTCTCTCTCTCTCTCTCACTGGACACTGGTCAACACTCCCACTAGACACTGACAGAGGTCAACACATCCACTCAACACTTAACTCAAGCGGAATTCCTGAATACTAACAACTAAGATCACTGTACCGTCTTAATGAGCATGAATACCTGTTCACAGCCCCGTTGATCAAGAAGGTAAACAAGCTTATTGATGACAGTTGATGCATCGTCGACGAAGTCTGTCGAGTAGTTAATGTCAAGGTGACATCTTTTCTGCTTCTCATTTGTTTTATCATTATTATTATTAGCTTTATTATTATCATTACTATTCCTCCTTCTCTACCCTTATATCCTCCTCTAATTTTTATTATTTAATTACGTTATTTTTATATAATTACTAGTTAATATAATTCTTCTTCTCTTCTGTTTGTTATTGTTTATTTAACATTTAGTTTCGTTCACTCAAATGATCTGGGTGTGTTCATGCTTGTTCTCTTGATATCATCCTTCAAATCATGTTTATCTGTTAAATATGTTATTTTCTTCATATACTTTGTTTCTGATTTATTGCAGGGCATCCATGGGTGAAAATAATTCCCATCTGTACTTTGATGCCTGTAGCAGGACAGTGTTTACTGTCGCGTTGAAATCTCCTTCATTTTTTCTGCGATTGAAGGGCCGAGTATCTGTTCTTAAGCCCCGTATTTTAATCATCATTTGTTCAATGCAATTACTCTTTTCACTCGTTTTCTTATCACATTTACATTTAAAGCTGTGTATCAAAATGGCTTCGACAGTCTCCTCATCTATTCCATTTTAACTTATTTACGACTCAACTAACAAAAATTCTTTCCAACATCTCTGATACTCATCCGTTTCCAGTTCCCAATTATCAACAGGACTGTGTGTTCAACAGTCCTGAACACTCGGTTCAGCTGTTCCTTTATTTAATTTGAACATTGCTTCTATGCCTACTGTGTCCCCCCCCCCCCACTCCTTAGTATCTTGTACGTCGTTAGCATGTCTGGCCTATTCCTTCTTTCCTCCTTTGTAGTGAGGTCCAGATCCTTCAGTCTCTCCTCATAGTCGAGTTCAGGAAGAAGTCTTGTTGCTTACTTTTTTAGGCTTTTTCTACTTTTCTTTTGTGTTTCTTTAAGTTGGGGTCCCATGCTGGGGCAGCATACCCAAAAATATGCCCCAAAAAAGCATATATACAGGGATTTGACCAAGTTGCTGAAGGATAACTGACGCTGGCCAGTATGACTGTGTATTTACCTCAAGAACTAACTTAAGACTGAGGATTTATATTTATTAAACGAGGGGGAGTAGTAAAGGAGGGGGAGGGAGTTGTTGTTGTTGTTAAAGATTCGCTACCTGGAACAAAGTTCAAAGTAGCACGGGCTATGGTGAGCCCGTAGCGCCTTTGGGGAGGGAGATCGTTAACCCCTTTACTAGTAGCGGCTTGTGCTTCGCACCTTCTTGGCCCGAGGACCGTCCGGTTAGACCACCACCAGTGTCCATGACCGCGCGAGTAACGACCTTAATTGTGGTCTTGCTGAACCCAATGTTCCATCATTGAACTTCCCGTCTTAAGAAAAAATACGTAAAAATATTTAGGGAATAAAAACAAAAGCTATGATAGTATCGTGGAAGCTTTTATATAAGAGTGTGAGGTTATTTCTTAGTTTTATCTTCACAAGAGCTAAGAGTAATTTTGTTTGTTTACGTTAATTGATTGATTGATGAAGATTAAGCCACCCAAAAGGTGGCACGGGCATGAATTGCCCGTAAGTGGTGGCCCTTTTGAGCCATTACTAGTATCAAGAGATGATACTGGAGATCTGTGGAGGTGCAACTGCACCCTGCGTGACGGGAGATGTCTCCCGTCTACGTTAATGTCTTAAATCAGTTGTTCTGGGAGCGAAGGAGGTGAGGAAATTATCAGGGGTAAAACGCCAAGTCATTACGACTATATAACCCTTTGGAAGGGGTCAGGATAAGTTACGGGCTATTCATGCCCGTGCCACCTCTTGGGTAGCTTAATCTTTATCAATCAATCAATCAGGATAAGGATTTGGGATGGGACGGGGGGTGGAAAGGAATGGTGCCCAACCACTTGGTGGACGGTCGGGGATTGAACTCCGACCTGCAAGAAGCGGCATCGGCCAGCCCAAGGCAAGGAATTCTAAGAAGGTGAGCTCAAGGGCGCTCACTCAGAAGACAAAGACTTGACCAGGGATTATCCCCCGCTGGAAATGTCTATGCTTATCTCTCAGAATGTTCGGTAATATAAACAAATCCACAAGGGCCGTGACGAGGATTCGAACCTGCGTCCAATAACCTGTTCGGTTATATGTTTATTGTTTGTGATGTGTGTCTATATATGTATGAACACGTTGTACTGAACGGGGTGAGAATAGCTTGAGCTACCTCATCCCCTTACGTGTATTTTACCTCAATAAACTTATGTCAATTTCAATTTCAATTTCAATTCCCCGCTGTCTGTCTCCCGCCCGGTGTCACCTCAACCCGTCCTCCTAATAGAACGTCGCATTTTGACGTATACTCTACCTAAGACCAATAAATTGTCGTATTAGAAAATGGAAGCGTACTCGCGAAATTGACGTAGTGTCTCGTTTTCTGTTCGTGGGTCCTCTGGTAGGTTAGGATAAGGGCACTTTAGTACGACCGTTTCTGGACATTGGGGGACGCTGGCGAGAACGGGCTGGTTATCTGTTTCATATCCCTGTCTGGTTTGTATATCCAGAGATTAACCTTATCCGTTTATATCTGTTCTTATCTCTCTCTCTCTCTCTCTCTCTCTCTCTCTCTCTCTCTCTCTCTCTCTCTCTCTCTCTCTCTCTCTCTCTCTCTCTCTCTCTCTCTCTCTCTCTCTCTCTCTCTCTCGATCCGTTTTAATGCCTCGCTTGTTATATAAAGAATTATAATTAGTGAATATTTCAATGTAAAGTAATTTTCATATTATATCTTGGTTACTTTATTTCTTGAATATAATTATTTTTGGTTATACATTTCGTATCTGGGGTAAAAAAGCAATGTTACCAGTTATTGCCTGATGATCTTGAGAAAGGTGCAGTCATTGTGAAACTGTGGCTGACCGTCTTGTGTGATAATTTCCGCCTCCTATCGATTGATTGATTGATAAAGATTAAGCCACCCAAAAGGTGGCACGGGCATGAATAGCCCGTAAGTGGTGGCCCTTTTGAGCCATTACCAGTATCAAGAGCTGATACTGGAGATCTGTGGAGGTGCGACTGCACCCTGCGTGACGGGAGATGTCTCCCGTGGCCTCCTATCAGATTGTCGTGGGTTTAATAGCCTCCTCCTAACTGTCTTTTATTTTTAATAGCTTCCTCCTGACTGTCTTTTGTTTTAATAGCCTCTTAATGGATGTCTTTTGTTTTAATAGCCTCTTAATGGATGTCTTTTGTTTTAATAGCCTCTTAATGGCTGTCTTTTGTTTTAATAGCCGCCTTATACCGACCATGAGGTTAAGCAAGGTCGAGGACCTCAACATCAGTGGATCTCATGGAATTAATAATGCTTTCGACATCTCTCTCTTGAGTTGAAGGCTCTGTTGAGCTGACAGGTCGAGCCAGGACGGGTGGAGGCTTGCCTCATCTCGCCCCCAGACCCGATTCATCACCCCAGGCCCGATTCATCATCCCCCCCCCCACTCACACTTATACGCGGTGTTTATCATTGCTGTATTGTAGAAATTGCTCTGAATTTTCTTGAATAGCTGAATTGTTCGCGAGATTCTGCATATTATGTATTTTCACAGTTACTTCAGATTCGAAGTTCACCTCTTTGACTGAGTCTGTAGAGTGCCAGCCTCGCATGATGCTAATCAGCGTTCGATTCCCGATGTGTCCAAATGATTGGATGCTGTTGCTTCACCCTGTCCCCCGTATCCCTGTTCATATTATGTGCTCATGTACGTTCCAAGTGCGATATAGTCACTTATTTGACTTAACTACCTTATTAACTAACCCTTGGTCAGCGACTGTGGCTATCGGCCGTCCTTACATTAGTCCAGGTTAAGGGAGTTTAACCGGCCCTTTCCTCCCCAGGAACACACCTTTCTCCTGCTGGGAAGGTCAGGTCTAGTCCTTTCACTCGCTCTGCCTGGACTTCATTGGACTAGGATGTGGCCCAGAGGACTCTTGAAGGTCGTTTGGACGACGCTCTGCGCGCTGCTACACCTGAAGGGATACTGGGAAAGTGTGTGTGCGTGCGTGTGTGTGTGTGTGTGTGTGTGTGTGTGTGTGTGTGTGTGTGTGTGTGTGTGTGTGTGTGTGTGTGTGTGTGTGTGTGTGTTCTTTCTACCATGTTTTTGTTTCAAGAATTTTGTTTAAGGGTTATAACGAGGTGAAGTTAGAAGCCGTTAACACGCAAGATATGGTAATGGAGATTGTGTCAACGGAGTGACGTACGGGAGGCTTGCGTTAGTGGAAGGGTGATGAAGCATGTTGATGGATAACGCTGGGAAAAAGAGGTACCTCAGGCTTTTGTTTAGTGTGGGTATTAAGTGAAGAAATTAGCTAGAGAAGGGTGATGGGAAGAATTAATTACTAGCAAGTGAAGCTGGAGAGCTTGGTGGAGGACGTTTAGCTGGTGAATATGAAGCTGAGAGACGAAGCTAAGAGATGGAACCGAGATACGTGTTTACAATGACATGCTGGAAATGGCAGCTGGTTCTTCTCCAGTTTACAGCATTTCATGCACTAAGGAGAGGTCTCATAGACGTCTTCAAGATGAACAACGACAATTCCTACGTATATACGTTGCAACACAATCAAAGACAACAAGTAAAGGTCACCCTACACCCACATGCATCCCTCCAATCAGAATTTGTTTTTATTATCACTAAGGGTATTAAATTAACTAAACCTGTTTATTTTTTCGTTATTTGAAAGGCTTGTGTGAGTGTAAGTATGAGGGCCAGTGTGTAAGAGTGAGTCTTTGAGTTCAAGTGTGTATTGGGTTAAGTATAATAGCGAGAATGTGTGCTTCTGTGAGTGCGAGTGTGCAAGTGTGAGTAATCACAAGACTCTGATACACTTTTGCCTCAGAATATCGCAATATTGCCCAAGCAAAGTTGTAATTGACAGCTTCGAGCGCTGCAAAGAATTCGAGTCAGATGGTAAAGGTTGCATGATTGATCAGCCTTCAACAGTAGATTTATTTAGTAAAATGTTGTAATAAACTCAATATCACTGAAAAATAATAATTTTAAAGATTAAATAAAGTAAAAACTAAACTTTTTCAAAATAAAAATATTTTTTTGTGTGTTTTTCGTGTTATATATAGCTAAGGTACACAGGAAAATAACATAAGAATTATGAATTTTTCAAAGAAGGAATTTGTTATTGATCAGTTCTGCTCGTTAGGAACAGTTAGTTCCGTTCACTCGGACTAGTTAGTTCCGTTCACTCAGACTAGTTAGTTCCGTTCACTCGGACTAGTTAGTTCCGTTCACTCGGACTAGTTAGTTCCGTTCACTCGGACTAGTTAGTTCCCTTCACTCAGACCTGTTGGTTCCATTCACTCAGACCTGTTGGTTCCGTTCACTCAGACCTGTTGGTTCCATTCACTCAGACCTGTTGGTTCCGTTCACTCAGACCTGTTGGTTCCATTCACTCAGACCTGTTGGTTCCGTTCACTCAGACCTGTTGGTTCCATTCACTCAGACCTGTTGGTTCCATTCACTCAGACCTGTTGGTTCCATTCACTCAGACGTGTTGGTTCCATTCACTCTGACCTGTTGGTTCCGTTCACTCAGACCTGTTGGTTCCGTTCACTCAGACCTGTTGGTTCCGTTCACTCAGACCTGTTGGTTCCGTTCACTCTGACCTGTTGGTTCCATTCACTCAGACCTGTTGGTTCCGTTCACTCTGACCTGTTGGTTCCGTTCACTCAGACCTGTTGGTTCCGTTCACTCAGACCTGTTGGTTCCGTTCACTCAGACCTGTTGGTTCCATTCACTCAGACCTGTTGGTTCCGTTCACTCTTGTCAAAGATTGATGATGTCTTTGATCATCAATAAAAACTTGTCCTTACGTCTTGGGAGATGCTGTTCTTCTTGGGGACCTCGTAGCTGCCACCTCCTGCCCTCCTCATTACCTTCTCCTGCCTTCCTACTGGCTTCCTCATTATCTCTGCTGGCTTCCTCATTATCTCTGCTGACTTTCTCATTACCTCCTTGCTATCCACCTGTTTGCTGCTCCCTACTGGTCTTCAGGTAGCCACCTGTTTGTTTTCTACAATATAGAAATTCAGTTTGATTTCATGTTTCAATTTTCAACTTGCAAATCATCAGGCTATTGCAAGAACTATATCTATAGCGCATAGTTTGCCGTGATTAGACACCGTGATACAATCTGGTTTTAAGTCACATTGTATACTTATTTAGAGTTGCCTTAAGGTTGTCACAGAAGTGTAGAGAGAGATTATGAAGACTTTTCTGTGGTGATCTTAACAACAGGAAGAGTACTGAAGCCATCACCACCTGCTTGCTCTACAGTCTTGGTTTTGCCCTGTCACAAGCCCTTAAAAGATATCTTTGTCTTTTCGTTAGATCAAGATTAGAAGCTGGAAGATGACACACACACACATGGTTATAAAAGGAGAATTAAGTAAGCGATTGGGGGCCGTTCTGGACCTCTTTAAAGATCTCCTGTTTCTTAGTTTAAACTTAATAAGGGTTCAAGAGGGACTGAAACGTCGTCTCATAAGAGCCTAGTTTCCGTCTCATAAGGGCCTAGTTTCCGTCTCATAAGGGCCTAGTTTCCGTCTCATAAGAGCCTAGTTTCCGTCTCATAAGGGCCTAGTTTCCGTCTCATAAGAGCCTAGTTTCCGTCTCATAAGGGCCTAGTTTCTAATTCTCTTTTTATTTTGATTTAATTGTTTTGCATTCATTTCTCCTCTATATATTTTATTCCTAATTGTTTTTTGTTTGTTTTTTAAGTTTTATCGCCTTTAACTAACGGCCCATTTCATTCATGATATATGACATTAAAATATTAAAAGTGTTATTTATAATACTAAAAAGTAAAAACAAATTATATATGTCATGACTTGTGCACATGGTAAGATAAATATGATGAGAATGCGCTAAGCCAGCATGGCTATATAGCGCTTGGAAGTTATATGAGGACAGGATAGGAGCTGGGATATGAGGACAGGATAGGAGCTGGGATATGAGGACAGGATAGGAGCTGGGATATGAGGACAGGATAGGCGCTGGGATATGAGGACAGGATAGGCGCTGGGATATGAGGACAGAATAGGAGCTGGGATATGAGGACAGGATTGGAGCTGGGATATGAGGACAGGATAGGAACTGGGATATGAGGACGGTGCCCAACCCCTTTGAACCATTAGGAATCGACCTTGCAAGGAGCGAAACCTTCGTTCTATCAATCAGTCCAAGTGGATAGGACATAAAATTATCAAAACGTATTTCAATATTCACGCTGCACCCACACATTCCCACACTTCAATTCAAGATAATACTGATATGAAAACACGTAACTCGATAACATTATAGATATATATATATTAAGAATTCTGTAAGTATATCCGATTGGCTATGACAAATACAGTATTTTAATAATTGCTCCCACTAGGTATAAAATACATCATACAATTTATGTATCATAACCACTATAATAACACACACGATTGTTACATGCATCGCACCATCAAATGTAACAGATAATTATATATAGGTAACGAACTTGCTAAATTATGTTTTTCATTATGTACAAACGAATTACTAGTTACATTAAATGGTTGATATAGCAGCACAATCGTCTCTAGGTTACAGAGATTTCAACATGACTGTATCTTTTGACTGTAGCACGCTGTAACATGTCACAATTCTGACGTTTACAGTACTGCATTTTTATTGAGTCTTGACTTACGATTCTCGCTAAAAAAAAAATACAAGAAGCATACATAAGGGGGTTCAGAAATTGCTATTACTATTCACAAAATATACATTCCAAAATACGAGTCCAAAAATGTAGCAATGCTTTCCAAGATCCATTTATTTCCTATTAATTTTCATAGAAAATTGGCTGTCGTTGTCCTATCACATTTGGATCATATATCAACACCACAACTATGAATATAAATAGACAATTTGCCAATTTTTGCTCGTGTTATGACCCTACAGCACAACTGTTGTGGCCATCTTTATGTGCATTAACAAATATGGATCAATTTGATCAATATATTGATCAGTTTGATGAGAGTGAAGAGTATAGTTTAAAATGCAAGTTAATCCCAATGACAACAAAGAATGTCATGGTCACCATGACAATTATATAGAGAGCACTGTCTATCTCTCCTCGTCCCTTTACCATACAAATATTTAAAAAAAAAAATTTAATTAAGATAGCAAAGCTAAAATGGTTGACATAAAAAGTTGTAAATTGTCATATATATACATTTAAATTTAGCTTAACCATTTATTATTATTTTCATATCCTATAACGTCACGCCCTTCATAAACGAGTAGACTCGTTTGGGCACAAAGTTTTATGCAACGTGCCGGATAAGTTAGGCTGTAATGACTGTAAGCTTCTTAAACTTTAAGCAACAATAGCTCGGCTGATCATCACCCAGGAGTTCTCAGGCTTGTCTGTAAAAGCAAACTAAAATACCTCTCGAAACCCGGTAAAGGTAAAACCTGGCTGTTGTGCCGCAAGCTCATAACACAAGATAGTTTTTTGGGTGGCAATTAAGCAGTTCCAGACCACGCCGAGAGCATGTGTTGACTTTCTAGGCTACTAGAAAGTAGCAAAAGTAGGCTACTAGCAAACCAGTTATGCACGCTAGTTGCTGCTAGATAATCTTTTCAGGCAAGCTATAGCTGGTGCTAGATTACCATTTCAGGCAAGCTATAGCTGCTGCTAGATAGCCAATTATGCCCTCGAGAAGATCTGCACACTTTAGTTGCCAGACCTGACGAACGAGCGCCTGAAAGCTGGTATGCTTGTCCTAGTTCCTTGTGATGGCTTAGAGGAGGCGGAGGTAGAGGGGTCCGTTGCAACGGGGTCCGTTCCAACGGGGTCCGTTCCAACGGGGTCCGTTCCAACGGGGTCCGTTGCAATGAGAGCTTCGTCGATTGCATCTACTGGAGCGTCAGCGGGAGAGTCAACTGATACTGCAACGTCCTTAGTGATGATCGGAACGGAGTTGCTCGCAGCCGGGGCCGTGTCTGAGACAAAATCTGGTGAGGGAACCTCTCCTCCTTCGGGGTATTCATAGTAGTATTCATATTCATCAGGAGCGACGGTGGTTGTGGTTGTGGTGGGTCGCTTACGACGGATAGCTCCCGGCCTGTCAGGGAGAGAGAGAACGTGAGAATCATCTTGTTGTCGTGAGAATATTCAAGTAAGCGTGAGAACTCTTATTCCGAAACTCTTGAGTCTGAAACACATATACACACACACACAAAAACTGAGTTCTGAGAGTTTTGAGTTTTTATTATGAAATAATAAAGAAAAAATGACAACAATCAAACACGATAGAAAGGGCTGGGAAGCTCTTATTGTAGGGACTTTTAGATAGACCATTATCTTCATTGTACAATGAAAATAATGAATGAAATGTTCCATGAATAACCATTCATGGAACATTTCACAATGACATTTCATTGAACATGTTAGAGGGAGCCTCCAGGGAACATTTTAACCTAATGTGGTCCATTGAAAGTAGAACTCATTACAATTTGTAAATTCAAGAAAGCATTTTGATTGGATTTCATCTTCCAGAAAGGTTTTAGTGACAAACGTGTTTAACAATAATTTCAATCTTTAAGAAAGCCTTTAGAGTGACCCTAATTCCTAGCTATATAAATAGATTGACCTTATCATACAAAGAGTACATGTGGAAAGACACTTCAACGAACCTTCTTAATTGACTATAATGTTAAAGGCTCATTTTAGAATTACAATTTGCCTAATTAACCCTTACGGAGTAATCCATATATCGAACGAATCTTCTATAATACATTTATCCTCTAGAAATCCTTTTGGGTCTTTAAAAGGAACTCCAAGGAACTTTGATGTACTTTGTCTCCAAAGAACTTTAAGAAGTATCCACTACGTTATGAAACAACTTCCTTACGTGACCTGAATCTTCCTCAAAATCTTCCTCCTTTGCGAGCTTCAAGAACAACCTCTAAATATTACTAGAGAGTAATACAACTCACCTGCGCTGTTGGGGTTGCTGTGTGGGCTTCCTGATGCTACTCCTCACGGGTTTGTAATCTTGAATGAGGGGAGAAGCCGTCGTGGCGGCACGCTGAAGCGGTGCCTTGGTCCCTTGTTGGATTCGAACCCGGTCTCTGAATTTCGGGACGTCGTAGCCGGCGCCAATAGCGGCGGCGATGATGTCGGCGCTCATCTTGCCAGGGTCCTTCTCCAGTGTGGCGAAGTAGTCATCGAAGTACTCGGTGTAGTAGTCAGAACTGGAGGATGAGAAAGAGGGGGAGGGGGGATGATTCACTTTGTATGACACCCGCAGTAAATGTTGATTCATGGACCGTCACTCCATAGATTGATACACACTTATTTCTCTTATTCCTCACCATTCACCTCTCTCTCTCTCTCTCTCTCTCTCTCTCTCTCTCTCTCTCTCTCTCTCTCTCTCTCTCTCTCTCTCTCTCTCTCTCTCTCTCTCTCTCTATCTATCTATCTCTCTCTCTCTCTCTCTATCTCTATCTCTCTCTCTCTCTCTCTCTCTCTCTCTCTCTCTCTCTCTCTCTCTCTCTCTCTCTCTCTCTCTCTCTCTCTCTCTCTCTCTCTCTCTCTCTCTCTCTCTTATCCTTGGCTTCATCTCTCACTTCTTTCCTCTCACCTGTCATTCCTCACCTCTCAACCCTCATTTACCTGCCTCATCCCACTCCTCTCTCTCATCGCTAACTACATTTCACATCACTCATCTCTCTCATCTCTCACCAATCTATCGGTTCTTGGACACACTTCTTTCCATATATATATCAACGCCCTGACAGGAAATTGAGTAATTCATATCTCTATTTGTGACCAATACAAAACTGACGAGAAGACTTAAAAGCAAAAATAACTTCATATGGTTACAAGAAAACTTTTCACGTACTTAATAAATGTTCGGTAAGATAAGTGCTGGACTTAAGAAATGTAAAGTAATGAAGACAAGAGTGATAAAAGACATCAGTGACATCACAGGGACCTATCTCACAGGAGGTGAAGATAGGTCCCAGGATCACAGACCAAAAATCTGTGTCTGGCTAACATATTTAACCCCAAAGCTTACCTCTGTGGAACATGTTTACAATGTAACATCAGCAGCATTTGTGAAACTGGGTGATATTCGAAGAAACTACAAAAAATATATAAGACCTACACAAGAAGATACAAAGATGAGCCTAGGTAATCACAGTCATTAACTGACTAGATATCGAAAAGTCGGAACTAGGGAGTGAACACTTGACCTAATAAGCACACATTAGCTAACGCACATAAGGTGCGTACTCTTTAATTCCTGAAAACAGCTGAAACACGCGATGCGTACCACTCTGGGACATCCTTGGGCGACTCGCAGGTGGTAGTGTTGTTGTTGAAGACTTGGCCGAAGGCACAACCGTTTCTCCTGGGGGTCTGACCGTTGATACACACGTAGAAGTACTGACAGTCGTGGGGGTCAGCGTAGCGTGGGTGGGACACCGCCACGTCCAACCCCACTTTGGGACACGTGAAGTTCTGCTTGTCTGTGAACAACGGTAAAAATAAATTACTACAGAAGTGATGCAGATTATAACAGGTCGGAGGAAGAGGCATTATAATGGATGGTGAGGGAGATGAAATTACAATAGATTGTATTGAGTTGAATAGCGATAGATGAGGGGGGGATTACAGCAAGATCTTCGCTATGTTGGCAGCAGCCAACACGAGTATCGTTCAGACTAGTATAGTCACAGTCAATACCATTGTGTTAAACACATCCGAAACGATCTAAAGGAGACCCAGGTGTGTGTGTCTTATCTCAGGCTGAGATTCAAGATGCTGAGAACTTCCTGGGCGTTGATTAGAGTACCTGGACACAGGTATGATGACCTTTGAACCTTCAATATAATTAGTTACGATACTGGTTATCGAATCAGATTAAATAAAGCTAAATAAAGTAAACGTGAATGCAGTGACTTATGAAGGGTAGATTTGATTATATATAGTAGAATATCTTTGGAACAGGGCATTGGGATCCAACTGCCGTCTTGGGTTAACCCAGAGTAAATATTGTGTTGTTGTATTGATCAAAGCATTCGCTAAACTGAATGTTAGAGATAATCCTGTTCAGTAAACAAGTAGTGTTTATACTGCGCCTTGTAATATTCCATTCTATAATATTTCCAAGGGGAAAATTAACGAGGTAATAAATATAGCAACACAAAATAGAACATTAAACAATGAAAATAAATTGGATCAGTTTATATTCAGGCAAGACCTGGGTAAATACCGGTTTGGAAACAGGATTGTTGTTTTGTGGAACAGATTACTGGGTAATATAACAGACGTGGGATCCCTTGATTGTTTCAAGTGTAGGCTAGACACACACACACACACTCACACACACACACACACACACACACACACACACACACACACACACACACACACACACACACACACACACACACACACACACACACACACACACACAAATATACATATATATATGAAGAAGCTTGAACGGATATTAGCAAGAAATTCCTTAAATGGGCCAACAGTCCTTCTACAATTTCCTTAACTGGTATGTTATGCACCACTGTGTCACTCTGTGCATTCATTACTCAACAAGAGTCAAGGGTCAAAGGTACTGAGAGGTGTGGTGTGTCTTGTGTATATCCGATTGGCTGTTTATTTTTGTCTTCATATTTGCAAAGGACTAAATTATACTTGCTTATTGGTTCCCAAGATATTTTGGGTCAATGGCCTTGAGTGTCCTATCGTGGCTGATCGGTTTTAAGCCTTAGAAGGACACGAAACCATTCCCTGTTATTACAAAGGCATTTTATTTTCAATTTAAACTGATGTCTCTGATGGCACTTTGTTCATGTCCAAAACCTATAACATCCAGAACTCACAACATCCAGGATATCATGGCAACATCCTGGATATCATGGCAACATCTAGGACATGTTGACATAAGACAAAAAAAGCATCGCATCCCAATTTAAAAGTCACCAAAGGCCAAGGCTTATTGGACTGCTCTCGAAACTGGTTTAAATGTCCTAACGTAAATGTAGAAGCCTTTTTAGAGACTGCAATATTTACAAGTACAAATAAGACGGAGTTCGAGTACTTATATTGAAATTCCGGTTTAATCCTAAAGTTTAAATGGCGACCTTTAAATGCCGGAATTGAATGCCAAACTTAAATGCCAAGGTTTAAAAGGCCGAGTCTAAATACCATAGTTAGATGTTAAGATAACCGAATTTGAAGGCAAAGATTGAGAGGATTGGAAATAACAACATGCTAATCATCCAACGATATTTATATTATTAAGTCTTAATATTGACTTTCATATGGAGACTTTTAATTGTGAAAGACGACGTCTGAAAGGCAAGAATTAGATTCAAGAGAATAAAGAGCTATATTTTTCACTAAGAAACCAAAGGTAATGAAAATAGCACTTTGATTGTATGGTTTCACACAAAGGTTATTAATATATGTGGATGAGTTTGGATGGATATAAGATGGATATATAAGCTGCCTCGCATGGGTCAATATATCTTTTGCAGTTGCCCTTATTTGCAAGTTCCAGTAATATTAATATTTGCAAGTTCCAGTATTACTAATATAATCTAGCTTGAGTCTTTAACCAATGATAGGTTCAAAAAGTCGTCTAGTTCTAGTTTAATGATTATTGGGTAGCTAGCATTAAACAATTTGCTTCTGTCTTATATGATTTGACATATTGAAATACATTCTTCAAAAATGTTGGAGATGGGTGTTATCTTTGAAATTATTTACGGGGAAATTTTGATGTGGTGAATGGCCATACCCTTGGTAGGATCTCCTCTTAATACAGTGACACTATTGTGGCAGTATTACACAGTGACAGTATTACACAGTGACAGTATTACACAGTGACAGTATTACACAGTGACAGTATTACACAGTGACAGTATTACACAGTGACAGTATTACACAGTGGCAGTATTACACAGTGACAGTATTACAGTGACAGTATTACACAGTGACAGTATTACACAGTGACAGTGTAAAACAAAGTGTTGTCCTTCTGTCAATTGTTCCCTGAAATATCTGCATTAGAGTAAGTAACTTATATGTACTTTTCACCAAATTCATCAACGCATCATCACTTGCTTGAAGGCAGAAAAAGTTATACAAATTTCTAGTACATTTTTTGGTATTGGAAGGTTAACCTGAGAGGTTTAGTTAACTGGTATGAAATTTGTGTGTTTTCATATGGCATAATAATTTCATGTTTTCCTGTGAATTATTGCTAGAATACGTACACAGAGAATGAAAAGAAGCACACACAAAAGTAGGATATAATGTGAAAGGGAAAATATATTCGTAGAGGGAACATATGTATAAGGAAGAAACGCATTGGAAGAGGGGAGATATAGATGAGGGAACGTGAATATAGAAGGGGAAAGATAAGACGGGGAATCATCAAGGGAGAAGATAAGGAGTAGGGAATTAAAATTGGCGAAAAAGGGATTAAGAGTGGGATTAAGAATAATAATGCAGTTATAATACCGACACAAGTGTGACGATAACAAGAGCAGTTTTGATCACACACACACACACACACACACACACACACACACACACACACACACACACACACACACACACACACACACACACACACACACACACACACACACTAGGCGGGATCCAAGAGTCAATGCTCGATCCTGCAAGCGCAAATATGTGAGTACACACACACACACACACACACACACAACACCCTACCACACACACACACACAACACCCTACCACACACACACATACATGCAACTTTCCATCACATCCATACACATACACAAACAGCATCCCCCTTCCCCCTCCCCCCCATATCCCCCTATATACACAGAAATACAACCCCCCCCCCCCTTCTCCAAAAACATCAGACTCCAGTACCTCCATCGTCACACACACACAGAGCTGTACTTACTCTCCTTGTGGCAGTCCTTCCTGCCGGACTGGTCGGGCCAATCACAGATGCCAGTCTCCAGAGCAAAGGCAAGGCCCTCAGGGCAACTGATGAGGGAGCCGACACCGTCCACGCAACGGTAAGCGTCCTGGCAGTTTGGGCTGTCCTTGGGAGCGAAGTTCCCGTTCTGACGGTCGCAGTGTTCCGTGGGTTGTGGCGGCTCTGAGGGGGTAGGTACATGGTTATGAGGTTAGGATGAAAAATATGACAAATTCATACATATATCAACAATTCATGCTCCCCCTCCTCATCATCCATCTTCCGTTCCCGAAAAGGAATTGCAGAAATGTGTTCAGAGGTTTTCGAAAATCACGTTTCGCATTTAATGTAGTGCTGAACGATGTTCGAGATTGAATAGCTTGTTGGACGGTCAGTAAGGTGTTGAGGTTGGTTGAGCCTTTATAATCTAATATCAAAATGTCCTGTGGTCGCCCTATGTAATGTGGTATCTTCAGGCAACCATGTTAGACAGGTTAAATATCCCGAAAGGAATCCACAGGGAAATAACAGTTCGGTTCTATAGACTACGTCTAGGTTACAGATGCAACTGGGAGATTGGTGAACCCCGACAGAAAGAATGCATCTTCTGCCAAACAATCACAGAAAAGTCACTACTTCACTATCTCCTGAAATGTCAAGCAACCAACGACCTTGGATGAGCTTTAAGAGTCTCTCAATGTTGCAGTAACCACCTTGAAGCCATCAACACTGCCACTCTTCTTGCCAAAAAAAAGGTGTCCAGCAGCTGGACACCCTCATACTGTCGAGCAGTATCCTTCCCCACGTTAGCAGCCACATAGTAAGGACTGACAGTTTCAATGCGATTTAGCTCACAGTATATCCTTTCACGACCAAAGATCACATTCACTCCAAAAAATCTACCACTTACGGGCTATTCATGCCCGTGCCACCTCTTGGGTGGGTTAATCTTATAGATAGACCATCTCGTAAGGAACATGATGTCCAAGCACCAGCAATGTCGTTTCAGAGAAGTATTGTCTGTCAATACAACAGGAAAGAGAAGGATGGACTAACTGCATCTTCCTGAACTGGCATAAAGCCGTCGACAATGTACCACACAACCGGCTCATATACAAACTGGGAAATCAAAGACGAATAACAGGAGATTCAGTAACGGGGCAGAAGTTGGCATAGAGATAAATGAAAAAAGTGGAGTAATACAGGAATGGACTCGGGGACGCATTCTGATCTCCATATGTGACCGATTTAAGTGAGATATTGGGGTCTTAATGGTCATTCTTAGATGCTGCATAGACTGGTGAAGGATTACTTAAAACTACAGGATTACTTAAAGATTCTACAGAGATTGAGAAATAGTTGATGGGCTTCGATACTGACCCATACCTAATCCTTATCCTGATCCCTTCCAAGTGCTATATTGTCGTAATAGCTTGGCACTTTCTCCTGCTAGTTCCTTCCCCTTGGTAAACCTCTGTCAGGAAGGAAAATGGACTGTTATGTAAATGAGGTCCCCCCCCCCTAAGCCAAGGGCAAAACTGCCCCCCGTACATTTACCCATTTAGTTACTCTTCAGCCCAAAGTATGCCTACCGTGATTGACCGCGTGACACGCATCAATCAACGTACCACGGACATACTACGAACAAAATACAGTTCCCAAAGTCAGAAAAGGAGATAACAAAAAAAATCTCGTTTCAATCATAACGCCAGGCCTTGTGCCGGATGCTTATATCAACACGATAACATTAATGGCATTTTCAAAGCTTGAAAACATCCTAGAGCATTCAGGAGCCTGGAAAAAACAAATGTCTAATCCATATATACTTCTTAGGATAGACCAAGTACCGTAAATATGGATTCTCCTCATGCACACGTCTTCGTAAGAAATACAAAAACAAAGTCTAGTAATTTGTCATATGACCTGAATCTGAGATTAATATAATATAATTAAAAGGCTAAATTAAATTTACCTTACAACATTATAGAAAATCAGACGTGTTGGGGGGTAATGATCACGATATATAAGATTCCCAAAGGAGTTGACGAGCTTGGGGAAACATGAGACGAAGAGGCATGAAAGCTATGGACGCAGTAGTCACACACACACACATGCTAGGAGGCAGTAGTCACACACACACATGCTAGGAGGCAGGCGTCTCATTGGGGAAAAAGTAGACATACTTAGAAGGGTGAGCGCGTCGAGGTTAACACCATTCACAGTTATAAAAACAAGAATGATTTAAGAACGGGAGGTCCAGCAGCTGTTCCGTCAAGTGTCCAACAGTACTTATTCTTGAACACGATAATTTTATCATTATGCATTGTTCTCATACTGTTATTATATTGTTCTTATTAATGTCGTTATTCATCGCTTTATTCACTCAAATAAAGGGAAAAGTGCTTAATATATATATATATATATATATATATATATATATATATATATATATATATATATATATATATATATATATATATATATATATATATATATAATATATATATGTATATATATATATATATATATATATATATATATATATATATATATGTATATATATATATATATATATATATATATATATATATATATATATATATATATATATATATATATATATATATATATATATTTCGATCGTCTCTCTCTCTCTATCACCTGTTTTCCATGTATATTTTTGCACCTTTTCTTTGTCAACATTGTTTTGTAATCTACATATTTAAGTTCCTAATGTCGTTCCCATTCGCGTCATTTGAGACCTTTTTCTAAACTCGGGAGTGGCTTCAAACACTTAATTATTATTTTTTAATAGTGAAGGTTTGAAAAATAATGATCGGTTCTCTGTCTGTGTTTCACTCTTCCTCCCTCTGTCTGTCTGTCTATCTATCTCTCTCTCTCTGTCTCTGTCTCTGTCTCTCTCTCTCTCTCTCTCTCTCTCTCTCTCTCTCTCTCTCTCTCTCTCTCTCTCTCTCTCTCTCTCTCTCTCTCTAGTTTTGCCATGACTCTCAGGGTGCTGACCCATAGAGCACAGTGGAGCGCGAGACGCGAATAGCGGGCCCCTCTTGAGTCCAGGAGCAGTGGGTAGGTTTTTATAGACAAGTCTACCCCAGAGACAGGAAAGGGCAGAGGCCATGGCTTTTTGGTGTGTGCGCGAGAGAGAGAGAAATTGCACCCGCATGACCTATTAGCGTTTGCCTAAGAGTGACTACTAAGGAGTGACGTTCAAGTTTGTTTTCGTATTTGACCTCAAAGTTGTGGCTGGAGGTGGCTTCCACAACTTCTTTTTCCAGTGAATTTCACCTGTTGACCACAAGTATTAGAATATAACTCATTTGCATTTCCATTTCTCACATAATGTCCTCTTCTCCAGTTTTTTAGCACTACAAAGAGGTTGTTTTTTTTTAATTTTCCCTATTTCTCACAGTATCTTGTATGCAGTGATCATGTTCCCTTCGCACATTTCAAATTTAGTTTTTGTGATTCACGATGCGCTCTAAACTGCAGACGACAGTTCGTAAGGAGCTGTAAGCCTGCTCAGAAAGATTATGTAGGCCGTAGGCTCTAAGACCTGCACATTGCATGAACCTAATTGCGTTATAGTGACGTCACGCACCAAGTGCACACTATATCAAAAGTACATTGTACCTTATAGCGTCGTTAGAATAGGTTCGGTTATGTTTGGAGAGAATATGCTCCGTTGGATTGGTTTGGGTTAGGATTAGTTTGTTTATAGAGTAGATTTGACGTAGATACTTTTCTCTCAATACGATTTAGATAAATTTAGATAGATTTTTTAGATAAAAAAGGTAAATACTTTTCTCAAGTCTTAGTCTCTACTCAGTGGAGAAGATAATTATAAACATAAATGGATGACAGAACTAATGCTTTGTCATGGGTATTCACCAAGGCTTCAAGGGAAGCAAAAGTCCTGCTTAACCAAAGTTCCAAAGTTTTATTACAAGAAGATGATAGATCTTGGGCAGGAGAGGAAAGGCTAGGATAGCTGCTTATTCCTTGACTGCCATAATGACTCTGGCATAATGCCCAATAAAACGATAATCAGCAAAACCAAGGAACATTGGGGTTGTATCTCGGAAGGGCAAGGATTAATTTGAAAAATATGAGGCACAGAAAATCCTCATCAATGATTTTCTCATTGATGCATAACGTTAGTGTGATTCGTTTCTGCGTATGAGATAAAAAGCAGTAAAAGAGGAGTCAAAAATAGGAAGACCTTAAATTGATTTCTGGAGTCTTACTAGTTGTAATATACTCTGTGATGTCGAGGATTACCTAAAATGTGAAACTACCGAGGACAATATTAATGAAGAAAAACTGTATAAGGCGGCATGAGGATATTATAGGGTGGATACTAGACTTCAACCCCCGACATGTGCAATATGACGAGGATTGAAACGCAAGGATGGCATCCCCATCCCCCAACACACACACAGGACTACTCACGGAGGGCTGGCCGACCCGCGCAGTCCACTTGGGAGAGAAGGTCACACTTCTCCACCGCCGGGTTGAGGTCGTTGAAGGCCATGCCATCCGGACACAGCTTCTCCGTCAGGATGTTGTCGATGCACTCATAGTACTTGTCGCACTGACGGGCGTCGGCGAAGAACCCGTTGGGAGCCGGACACTCAGAGGCGACTTCCTGTCCGTTGGCTGCAACAGAAGGGACTCGTCACATCAAGTTAGGACAACGGGACATAGGTTTGGACAACGGGATACAAAGTTTGGATCACGGCTCCAAATAAATAAATATATATGTATATATGGGTTGGACATGTATATGAGTGGGATTGGGTGGTTATAAATAGGAGCTGCCTCGTATGGGCCAATAGGCTTTCTGCAGTTACCTTTGTTCTTATGTTCTTATATACAGACGAGGAGTCACAATAACGTGGCTGAAATATGTTGACCAAACCACACACTAGAAAGTGAAGGGACGACGACATTTCGGTCCGTCCTGGACACCATTCTCAAGTCGATTGTGAGAATGGTCCAGGACGGACCGAAACGTCGTCGTCCCTTCACTTTCTAGTGTGTGGTTTGGTCAACATAAATAAATATATCATTGACATAATATAATTTGTAAATCGCGGAGGACAGAGCCGGAATTATTATTAGCTTAATAAATCCGAACATCAGTATTTAGAGCTGAGAAAAGCATAAAACCGACATATTTCGCAGCCCTAAATACTAGAGCTTGGATATATTTTAATGATTTATTTATTTAGTATAATACAAATATTATGTTCACACAGAAATCGCAATGGCGTGATATATCAAATGAACAAATCCACAAGGGCCGTGATGAGGGTTCGAACCTACACACACACGGGATGTTCCCAGATGCGCCTTAGTCAACTGTGCCACGACATGGTTCGAACCCTTGTGGATTTACACAAATATTATGTATTTGTGTCCTGGAGGCTTTTTACGTTTCTTCTTTCATACTTATTCTCTGTTGTCATAGATTCAGCTACTCGGAACAAGTTCCAAGTAGCACGGGCTATGGTGAGCCCGTAACTTACCTGGCACAGGAGCGGGGCAAGTAGCACGGGCTATGGTGAGCTCGTAGTGGACTTACCGGGCACAGGAGCGGGGCAAGTAGCACGGGCTATGGTGAGCCCGTAGTGGACTTACCGGGCACAGGAGCGGGGCTGAAACTTCGTACTTATTCTCTGAACTGTTGTTACTTCTAGACTGTGCTAAGCTACTCCATATCTGCTTCTGGTTACATCTTTTCCTTGGGGATGGGTGGTCATTTCTGCGACCTGACCACCCATCCCCAGTGAGAGATGCCTGTCTCCAGGGAAAGATGGGAGAGATGCCTCCCAAGATGACAAACAACAGCGTCCTGGGGAGAGCAAGAATCACCAGCATGTACACAATGCTGAAGCAGAGACGAATGCGCTGGCTCGGGCACGTTGTGCGAATGGGCGATGGCAGGATCCCCAAGGATCTCCTGTACGGAGAGCTGAGGCAGGGAAAGCGTCCAACAGGCAAGCCCCAGCTACGGTACAAACACGTATGCAAGAGGGACCTGAAAGCCATGGACGTTGATCTTGCCACGTGGGAAACACTGGCCGCAGACCGTTCAGCCTGGAGGCAGTCTGTTCAAAGAGGTCTCTCCAAGTTCGAGGAGTCACTTGCCAAGGAATCGGAGGCAAAGAAACAGAGAAGGATACTGCAGGATGTCTATTACTCCTGCTGCTGGTTGTAAAGTTATTAATGAACTGTGTTCTGAGGAAAACAACGTAGAACAGGGCTTTAAACAAGCTACTGATTAGGAAGCTCTTAGTCTGCACACACACACACACACCTGTTATAGAAGTCTTCTGCTCCGTGACCATATGATATACAATTAATACTATGATATACCAATTAAAATTAATGACATTTTCTATATAAAATGACCAAAACATTGCCTATGGCCCATAAAAGTTATCGCACAGTTGTCAGTCAATACTAAGAACACGTCCTCAAGCCTGGTTATCTATACCCAAATGTCTAGTTAGGATACCACAGTAAGGTGGTATCCTAACAGGATACAAGGTGTAACAAGAGCCGGTCGGCCGAGCGGACAGCACGCTGGGCTTGTGATCCTGTGGTCCTGGGTTCGATCCCAGGCGCCGGCGAGAAACAATGGCCAGAGTTTCTTTCACCCTATGCCCCCTGTTACCTAGCAGTAAAATAGGTATCTGGGTGTTAGTCAGCTGTCACGGGCTGCTTCCTAGGGGTGGAGGCCTGGTCGAGGATCGGGCCGTGGGGACACTAAAAGCCCCGAAATCATCTCAAGATAACCTCAAGATAAGAAGAAGGTTAGGGTAGTTAGTAACCAAAAGACTAGTTGGATTACGAACCTCAACTGCTGTTTTGCCCTTGCGTCACTTCACCGAGGTTATCAGGTCGAATGCTTGAGAAGGCAACTTTCTCTGTAACATTTTCCCCCCCCCCCCCATGTAACACACGCACCGGTTATATATAGCTTATATACCCTACCTTATATAGGTAGGGTAGGTAGGTAGGTAGGTAGCTACCTTATATAGGTAGGGTTATATAGGTAGGTAGGGTATATAACCTATATAGGTAGGTTATATACCCTACCTTACCTTATCCTCCCGTGTCCTTGTACTAACCCCCCCCCACCCCCCCCCCCTCCTCTTCCCCATACCCCCTTCCTCCCCACTAGTCCTTGTAAAGGATCGTGTCAGGCCTCTTGGATAACCTTCGAGCCACGAGCAGTGTCGGAGCCCCCTTACCATGACCAAGCGGTTAAACCCAACATTAAACCTTAACCAGTAACCTTATGCTGACAGGCTTTTAACCCCCCCCCCCCTGCCCCCCTCTCCCCCCCTCCCCCCCATGGTATTTAACATGGTTGCTTCTGTTGAGGCAAAGCGGCTTTTTTTTTTTCCTCTTTTGCCTCTGGCATGTAGCCACAGGTTAATAGATCCACAGAGGAGTGTATAGCGAGAGAGAGATATAAGATAGTTGCTTTTGACGATGTCGTGGTCATAAATATCGTGTATACGTATGTATACTCACACGGATGTATACTCACACGGATGTATACTCACACCTGCACGGGATACACGCGCGCGCGCGCACACACACACACACACACACACACACACACACACACACACACACACACACACACACACACACACACACACACACACACACACACACACACATACATTTCACGTCTTGTGAGCAAGACCTCCCAACCTCACCACTCCCACTTTCATCAACCCTAACACCCCTAACCCCCCACCCCCACCCCTCTCTCTCTCTCTCACCCCCCCCCCCTCCCACCCCCCACCCCACTCACAAGGGGAGAGGCCACCCCTCTCCCCTACTTCACCCGAACTGGCTTCGAGCACAACACTCTATTTTTTTTCATATTTCACAAAATACACTTCGTCGTATTAGTGAGGTATACAGGCGTGTGTATACGGCATACATGTATATAGTTCACTCTATATCACGTGAACAGATTGTCACACAGAAATTTCTCACTATTTACCGCATTCAATTTCCCATCCACCATCTTGGATGAGATCACAGGAGGCGAAGAGAAATATATACATCTTGTCCGCCGTGTATATATATATATATATATATATATATATATATATATATATATATATATATATATATATATATACAAACAGGCATCACTCCAGCTTTGATATCAAGTGGGTTCCTGCACTCCCTCATCACCCACTGGGAAATAGAAATGAGCACATAAATGAGGAAACATAAAAAACGGAGAAGGGTGAGGATAAAACTGTCTTCGTGGGGGTGACTCGCGGAAACTTCCCGTGATACTTGCCCCTCTGCTTGCTGTGTGATAATATTAATAAGAAGGTTGGTAGGGTAATAGTAATAATATCAACAATAGCACAACTTGGACATGCTGGAGAGAGAGAGAGAGAGAGAGAGAGAGAGAGAGAGAGAGAGAGAGAGAGAGAGAGAGAGAGAGAGAGAGAGAGAGAGAGAGAGAGAGAGAGAGAGAGAGAGAGAGAGAGAGAGACAGAGAGACAGAGGCACAAAGACACACACACACCTACGAGAGTTCAATCACTTTTACTTGATCTGGAAACCAGCCGACAACGAGACGTCAGGGACACCAAAATGCCCGCATCTCGTCACTGCTGTCGGCGTGTAGAGCTCCTCAGAGAGCTGAACTCACCGTCACGAGTGCATATTACTTACTATCAGAGTGTCTCGGGCCTGCAGGAGCCTCAAGAAGCAAGAAAGAGGACATTATGAGAGAGTTTTAAGCACGTACCAGGAACCAACGCCAGGAGCGACACTATCCACACGCGGTACATCTTCGGACTGACGGACAGAACCTCCATGAACCTCCTGCTCCTCGAGCGGTGTGACTATTCTTCTCTTTCTCTCGCACGGGGTAGTGTGACTATTCTTTTCCCTTTCGTTTCCATGGCGAGGCCTTGTATTCATGTCTCCAAAGGCTCCACGCGATGCCGCGGGAAAAAGTTGAAGATATTTCAATAGAGCAGAGGAAATTGATCATTTGGTTTAAAGATATGTGTGGTTAAACACTCTATATTATTGTCTTAGGTGGGAGGGAAGGCTGTAGGGACGTAGGCAGGTAGGTAGGCAAAGGGGGGGAGGTAGGTAGGTAGGGATGAAGGGAGGGAGGGAGGGAGAGGGAATAGGTAGTGAGGGAGGGAGACACGAGTGGGAGCCGCCGAGAGAAAGTCGGCAGAAGTTCACATTGGCCAGATCGCCTCGCGTCACCTGGGTGTCACCTTCCCAAACACACATCACACACGGCCCCTTGGAAACAACGTCTATTAAGACGACCCTTCGGAATATTTTCCTTGGGCTCTATTGACTTGCCTCCGTTTTCTCATCCCTGAAGGGGAGACATAAATAATTCGTCATATCGCTTCCAGAGATTTCCACACCAACTTTACGGAGAAGTCCTTGATAGTTTTTTAATCTGTTTGTTGGTCTGTCTAAATGCTCTTAGTGGAGAAAGAGAGATAAGAGGGATGGTGAAAGGGAGAATGGGAGGACGCTAGGGGGTTCAAGTTCAAGTAAGTTTATTGAGATATTAAAATACATCTCAAAAGGAAAGAGAAGTTTAGGTTATTTCTTCCCCCGTCAAAGCAGGGGAGATTAGATGCAAGAAATAGTAAAGATGAGAATTTAATACTCAGCTAGTTGTGCTTGCGAGAGTTGAGCTTCAGCTCTTTGGTCTTGCCTCTCAACTGTCAATCAATCGGTGTACAGATTCCTGTGTGTGTGTGTACATATCCAGTACGCATCCGGACACCGTTCAACTATTCACTCGACCTTGACAAAGAGGTCAAAGGTACACTCGCCGCGTCAGCCATAACCTTTGAAACTAATGGTCTTGGAGGCGATAGGCAGTTGGGAGGGATGGGAAGGCCATTTTGAAGGGGGTCGACAACAATGCTATATTTCCTCACTACATAATATTTATACAGGAAGTCGTATATAGGGAAGGATCTCACTACACGCAATCCACACCACAGTGAAAATTGTCTAATGTGAGAATCATATTTCGTGACAATAGTGCGAACAAGCCTGAATGGTCCCCAGGACAATATGCAACTTCGTGACAATAGTGTTTATTGAAGTTCTTGTGGCATGAAGATGAACATGATTGGTCCATGTTTTGGACCAACCATGGTTGGTGTGTATTGGAGATGGAACGCATTGGGGCCCTGATAGCTGAGTGGACAGCGCTCGGGATTCGTAGTCCTGAGGTTCCGGATTCGATCCCCGGTGGAGGCGGAAACAAATGAGCAGAGGTTCTTTCGCCCTGCTGTACCTGTTCACCTAGCAGTAAGGAGGTACCCGGGAGTTAGACAACTGCTTCGGGCTGCTTCCTGGGGATGTGTAACAAAAAGAAGGCCTGGTCGAGGACCGAGCCGCGGGGACGCTAAGCCCCGAAATCACCTCAAGATCACCTCAAGATAACCTATGCAGCTTGGGTTCTGGGGGAGCTTCCGGAGGCCTGGGTGGGTCTGACCTTCATGCAGACAGCGCTAAAGTCTGCTGTCACGTGGTACTCTTTTCCTTGATAGCAACCCCAATCTATTCATGTTTGGCACGTACCCAGCAGCAATAACCAGGAAAAATTGGGTGAAGCTACCCCCAAACATCTGGTCACCAACCTTGAAGACACATGTATTATATCTATAAATGGATATTTATATATATATATATATATATATATATATATATATATATATATATATATATGCGAACAAGCCTGAATGGTCCCCAGGACTATATGCGAATGAAAACTCACACCCCAGAAGTGACTCGAACCCATACTCCCAGAAGCAACGCAACTGGTAACTACAGGGCGCCTTAATCCGCTTGACCATCACGGCCGTCAAAAGGAAGTGATAGCCGAGGCTATTTGAGCCACTTCCCCGACGGCAACTCGGATGGTAATCTTGGGCATAGCATTTCACCAAATCACCTCATTCTTTGGGGCACACGTGAGGAACACAAATGCGAACAAGCCTGAATGGTCCCCAGGACTATATGCGAATGAAAACTCACACCCCAGAAGTGACTCGAACCCATACTCCCAGAAGCAACGCAACTGGTAACTACAGGGCGCCTTAATCCGCTTGACCATCACGGCCGTCAAAAGGAAGTGATAGCCGAGGCTATTTGAGCCACTTCCCCGACGGCAACTCGGATGGTAATCTTGGGCATAGCATTTCACCAAATCACCTCATTCTTTGGGGCACACGTGAGGAACACAAATGCGAACAAGCCTGAATGGTCCCCAGGACTATATGCGAATGAAAACTCACACCCCAGAAGTGACTCGAACCCATACTCCCAGAAGCAACGCAACTGGTAACTACAGGGCGCCTTAATCCGCTTGACCATCACGGCCGTCAAAAGGAAGTGATAGCCGAGGCTATTTGAGCCACTTCCCCGACGGCAACTCGGATGGTAATCTTGGGCATAGCATTTCACCAAATCACCTCATTCTTTGGGGCACACGTGAGGAACACAAATGCGAACAAGCCTGAATGGTCCCCAGGACTATATGCGAATGAAAACTCACACCCCAGAAGTGACTCGAACCCATACTCCCAGAAGCAACGCAACTGGTAACTACAGGGCGCCTTAATCCGCTTGACCATCACGGCCGTCAAAAGGAAGTGATAGCCGAGGCTATTTGAGCCACTTCCCCGACGGCAACTCGGATGGTAATCTTGGGCATAGCATTTCACCAAATCACCTCATTCTTTGGGGCACACGTGAGGAACACAAATGCGAACAAGCCTGAATGGTCCCCAGGACTATATGCGAATGAAAACTCACACCCCAGAAGTGACTCGAACCCATACTCCCAGAAGCAACGCAACTGGTAACTACAGGGCGCCTTAATCCGCTTGACCATCACGGCCGTCAAAAGGAAGTGATAGCCGAGGCTATTTGAGCCACTTCCCCGACGGCAACTCGGATGGTAATCTTGGGCATAGCATTTCACCAAATCACCTCATTCTTTGGGGCACACGTGAGGAACACAAATGCGAACAAGCCTGAATGGTCCCCAGGACTATATGCGAATGAAAACTCACACCCCAAGGTGATTTGATGAAATGCTATGCCCAAGATTACCATCCGAGTTGCCGTCGGGGAAGTGGCTCAAATAGCCTCGGCTATCACTTCCTTTTGACGGCCGTGATGGTCAAGCGGATTAAGGCGCCCTGTAGTTACCAGTTGCGTTGCTTCTGGGAGTATGGGTTCGAGTCACTTCTGGGGTGTGAGTTTTCATTCGCATATAGTCCTGGGGACCATTCAGGCTTGTTCGCATTTGTGTTCCTCACGTGTGCCCCAAAGAATGAGGTGATTTGGTGAAATGCTATGCCCAAGATTACCATCCGAGTTGCCGTCGGGGAAGTGGCTCAAATAGCCTCGGCTATCACTTCCTTTTGACGGCCGTGATGGTCAAGCGGATTAAGGCGCCCTGTAGTTACCAGTTGCGTTGCTTCTGGGAGTATGGGTTCGAGTCACTTCTGGGGTGTGAGTTTTCATTCGCATATAGTCCTGGGGACCATTCAGGCTTGTTCGCATTTGTGTTCCTCACGTGTGCCCCAAAGAATGAGGTGATTTGGTGAAATGCTATGCCCAAGATTACCATCCGAGTTGCCGTCGGGGAAGTGGCTCAAATAGCCTCGGCTATCACTTCCTTTTGACGGCCGTGATGGTCAAGCGGATTAAGGCGCCCTGTAGTTACCAGTTGCGTTGCTTCTGGGAGTATGGGTTCGAGTCACTTCTGGGGTGTGAGTTTTCATTCGCATATAGTCCTGGGGACCATTCAGGCTTGTTCGCATTTGTGTTCCTCACGTGTGCCCCAAAGAATGAGGTGATTTGGTGAAATGCTATGCCCAAGATTACCATCCGAGTTGCCGTCGGGGAAGTGGCTCAAATAGCCTCGGCTATCACTTCCTTTTGACGGCCGTGATGGTCAAGCGGATTAAGGCGCCCTGTAGTTACCAGTTGCGTTGCTTCTGGGAGTATGGGTTCGAGTCACTTCTGGGGTGTGAGTTTTCATTCGCATATAGTCCTGGGGACCATTCAGGCTTGTTCGCATTTGTGTTCCTCACGTGTGCCCCAAAGAATGAGGTGATTTGGTGAAATGCTATGCCCAAGATTACCATCCGAGTTGCCGTCGGGGAAGTGGCTCAAATAGCCTCGGCTATCACTTCCTTTTGACGGCCGTGATGGTCAAGCGGATTAAGGCGCCCTGTAGTTACCAGTTGCGTTGCTTCTGGGAGTATGGGTTCGAGTCACTTCTGGGGTGTGAGTTTTCATTCATATATATATATATATATATATATAACTACATAGTAGTTATATATAGGTAGTTATATATATATATATATATATATATATATATATATATATATATATATATATATATAGTTATATATATATATATATAACTATATATATATATATATATATATATATATATATATATATATATATATATATATATATATATAACTACCTTTTCCTCATCAACGTCACCTAAAGGTTGCACTCAGAATCCAAATCTTCAGGTGGGGCTTGGGGGGTACTGGGCAAATTCCGACCCTCCTATAGCACTCTCGATAAAATTACCATCAATCCTACAAAGCTTAATAAGGTTCGCCCCAAATGTCTTGTCCCCAACCTCAGACACAGACATTCTGTTTCATACATGTAGGTAGATACGCCCCAAACCATCATAGTAGTTAGAAATTAGAGGTTAATCTGCTTAATTTTGATCGATGTATGCTAAGATGCAACTTATCATGTCATAAGATGACATGTCCCATATTGGAAATTGGAGTTTGAACTTAATAGGCCAACTTCACTACAGTGATTGGAGTTATTTTCACGTCGTGAGTGACTAAGGAAAAGGTTGAGCCCCAGTTAACAGTGTAGATGTACTTGTGGTACGATCCCATCACTGCTCTCCACTGCAGGGAGAGCAGTGGAGAGCACGGACTGAACGTGAGCCGTGCGCACGTAGCCATGTTTGAACAGTTGAGGTGTTTGTTTAATGTCTTACTCATCCAGCCAGGTTAGGAAGTGCCACTCCTAGCACTGTGGGGTAACTAGTGCCGCGTTTATCAGGCGAGAAAGAATGTAGTTGGGATTGGTTCTTGGCATCGTGGAGGGCGTGAAAAGCAACTTTCCCTATTATCCTGTAGAGGCTGGTTAAGGTCATGGAGCCAGTCTCGGCCCCGTACCGTCCCCCCATTCTGAAGCGGATGGCCAACTGAAGCCCCCAATAGATTTGTAAATCTCAAGATGCTTCATCCTGATTAGTCGAGGCACGAATCAGTGCAGCATTTACTCTCTGAGTGCCAGCATTAGCTGTCTGCCCCTGATATAGAAGCACACACGGACTCCACAGGTGGAGAGGCAGACTCCACAAGTGAGATGATGATACCAATACTCAATAAGCATTAAAGGGGTTCAGAAGACCCTGGGGTCTTTTTGGATTACCAAGGGCGCCGGCCTCTAGGAGAAGCTGAAACTCTGAAGACAATTCCTGTGTCAGGTGTCAGAGAATAGTTCCTTGGCTGAAGGGAAATGATCAGGTGAGAGGGCTAAGCCTGTATGACTATATTGCATGTGGAAGGGGCGTGTGAGGACAGGATAGGTGCTGGAATAGAAGGACGGAGTGAAGGAACAGTATCAAACCACTTGGACCATCGGGGATCGAGCGCCGACTTGCAAGAAGAGAGGTCGTTGCTATACCGACCAATCCCAGTGTCTGATCTCTGTGGCCCCCACGAAGGACACTTCCCACCGCTTATATGTTTAAAACACAGCGGTAAAACTTACTTCATATAAAACATTTCATATGAGATGAGCTGGTGACCCTCAACCACACTCTGCTTTCTTCACAGCGATGTAAATTCACAGCAAATTATATTTCACGTTTTGTTTACATTTTTATGCGCATTTTTGTTAACTTTTTTCTAGCAGTGACATTCGTGTGTTCATGAGGTGAGTGAACACACAGCGTGACTTAATAAGCACTTCAGATTCCATTTTTTGTGAAGAGAAATGTGAATGTGTACCTGCTGCTTGGGTAACAGCTTCTCCCACTTTATCAACCTACCCTGGCTTTGCGCCCTGGAGAGGCCACTCCAGACCGACAACCAGAGCGCAACCTCATAGTCTCCTGAGACTGATGGATGCCTACTCCTATTATCCACGTCAGTGTGAGCCTAATCCACCATTAGACTGGCCTACAACCACTGGTCTGGAACTGCCTTAACCTTCTGCTTGGAAGGTCTCCTTTTCTTGTTGAATGCATTCTTGAATCAGGCAAAGTGTTAAAAGTATTGCATTATATCATATTCCATGTGTGTGTGTGTGTGTGGGTGTGGGTGTGTGTGTGTGTGTGTGTGTGTGTGTGTGTGTGTGTGTGTCCTGGTGTTGGTGGATATATGTTTATGAACAAATCCACAAGGGCCGTGACGAGGGTTCGAACCTACGTCCGAGAGGATCCCAGACGCGCCTTAATCGACTGAGCTACGACACGATAAAAAGAATTGCATCAAATTCAAGATGCATCAAATGTTCATTTGATCCATCACGCTATTGTGATTTCTGTGTGTATATGTTTATAGATTTCAACACCTGATCTGGTATGCGATAGTTTATAATGTGGTCTTACGGTGCTAATACCCAATACAGCGATGATTTGATTCATCAATGGTTCTTAATGGAGGCAGATAAAGTTCAATGTGAATATTTTATCCTTAGAAAAGTCGACTAGTTTTGTATTATAATAATTAGCGTTAACTGAAGCTCTGAATTCTTAATTCAAGATATTTATTCTTAACTTAAGCTTTCTATACTTAATACAAGTAGCCTTAAAGTTAATAAGACTTATTTCAAGACCCCTGGCGTGAATAACATTATGTTCACCAAAATTAAGTTCTCAAAATGTTATTAAATTTCTCTAGACTTAATTCAAGATCTCTAGACTTAATTCAAGATCTCTAGACTTAATTTAAAATTTGTAAACACACACCAAACGGAGATATGTATACTATGGAGCTAATTCGAGTTCTTTGTCCTCTTGGAAAGGTTGGAGTTATCCAGGTGCTACTCTGGTGAGGTGGATGGAGAGTGGCTTGACAGCTCCAGTTCCTGATCCAACATCCTTAATTGTTTGTGGAAATGAGGGGGGGGGGAAAGGTCACTAAATCACCTATTCACAACACACAGACATCACAATAGCGTGATGCATCAAGTGAATAAATAAAAAATGAATAATTTGTTCACCTATTCACACACAGGAAGCAGCACACACACACACTGCTTCCTGTGTGTTTGTTAGAGAGAAATATGTGTAATGGACATAATAGAGGAAAAATAAATTGGTTCAAAAAGCGGGATCCAAGAACTAATATAGCTCGATTCTGCGGATATAAATAATAAATACACACTTGTTTATTTAGGGTTGTAACTAGCACTTGCTCCGAAACCCATTTGGCTGTTTGTAAAGGGAAAATAGAGGGAGATGGGGAAGGAAGTAGTATTTCTCACCAATATTTAACCCCTGTGCGAACGCCCTTCGGTGTTAAATTTTATGTGTGAAAGAGAGGAGGATGGTACACCATTTGATGTTTTACGAGAAGAGAGAAAAAGAAAGAGAGAGAGAGAGAGAGAGAGAGGTGAGACGAGTACATAAGTATAAGATAAACAGGAAAACGGAAGGAAACATGGGGTTATGAAGCAAACCACACACGAAATAAATAAGAAAGAAGGTAAATGCAAAACAATAGACATGTGGATAAATAGCTTATAAAATATAATAAAAAAGTTACCGCAAAGCTAACCATTTTATATTTACAAAGGTCTTTCGTATTACATAATGTATAAACAAAATTCACATTATTTTTTATTTACAAATTACAAACCTCACCAACAATTTCATTTTTAAATATTAAGACGTCAGTATTTTTTTCATTTCATGATAACTTCAGTGAAATCCCTAAATTTCTAAAATTATTTAATATCAAAGTAGCATTTAGGAATTATTATATAAAAAAACGCTGATTAAAAATTTCCCAGGAAGTTGCAAAATGGTTTTATGTATAAAATCCCAAACAAAGATTATAATAAATCCTGTATTGGCCAAACAGGGAAATTTCTTGATCAGAGAATAAAACAACACATATAGAGTATAAGGATTGCAGGTCCTTATACTCTATGTGTATTGTTTGATCACTCAAAAGATTATAATCATTCAACTGACTGGACTAATTCCTGGAAAATTGTTGAGAGCAAATCCATTAGTGAAAGAAGTATTATTGAATCTCCATTAATAAAAATAAGTGAATTAGACAATATTATTATAAGTCAAGGATGATATAAATTAGATAGTTATACAAATGGTAAGATCTGTGATAGGTATAAGTTATACAAATGATAAGTATGTGTGCAGTTGACTTTTTGAAAATAATAGGGGGAATGGCAATCCCCAGTCAGTCATATCCTTCCATTATTTGATATGATATCTTGGGGTCTTAATCTGCTCAGGAGTAAAGAGCACACACGAAAGTAATAAGAATTTTCATTTAATTTTCTTATCTGGATATATATATATATATATATATATATATATATATATATATATATATATATATATATATATATATATATAACCATAAGATATTAATATTCAGTGAATGTGTTAAACTACAAGAAAAGGATATAAAATAAATCATTTCAATACGAATTTTATTGAAACACTGGAGTCACGAATTAAGACAATGAAACTGTACATAAAATATATACGCACGCACACACACACACACATACACACATACACACACGCACACACACCCACATACACACACGCACACATACACACACGCACACACACACACACGCACACACACACACATACACACACACACCCACATACACACACATATATATGTTTGTCTTTCCATGGTAACAAATCACAGATCAAGAACCAGGAGGAATTTCTATTTTTGAGTGTTAATATTATTTTTTCTTCTCCTCCATCGTGTGTTGTGATTGTTTAATGTTTCATGATTTTTTGTAGGAACTTCTGTGTGAATTCGGTCTCATTTCATCAGTTTGTGAGTAGACATTTTTTTACGATATATATATATATATATATATATATATATATATATATATATATATATATATATATATATATATATATATATATAATACGTTTTTGCAAACCATCCTCCTGTTTAGATTTGTTACTATGTAGAGTATCATACATACATAGACGTGATGGACAGCTAGATAGTAGAATTCAGTACTATTTACTTTAAAAGAGTCAGGAAAAAATGAAGTTAAAAACCAAACTCCAAGACCTAACCTAAGCCTATTATAGCAGCATATATGTAGCACATTAGGCCTCAGCGTGTATTAGGCCTTGGATGGATAGGTTAAGTGTTATTAGCAACAAGGACAACACTTCAATAACAACTATTGAACTTGGATAGAAACTTTTTTCCGGTTTGTCCAAGTTTAATAGTGCCAAATTGTACTTTCTAATTGTCCATTACGTCAATTTGTGTACTATGGTCCATATCGTTATTATAAGTGCTATCGAAACAGAAGGATGGACAGGTTTTCTGCTATATACAACGTTTGAGCGCTTTTGCCATTAGAGAAAATCTATCACAGCACAGAAATACATAATTTTAAATGTCTTTAAATTTTTAATTGTTATGCCTTAAGAGCATTTATAAACAAATACTAAAGAAAACGGTTTCACGTGACAGATCTACAGCTTACGGAGAATGAAAGATTTTACGTTATTTCACGTATGCTCCCTCTTCAAGAGGGGTCTTAGTAATGACTAACTGATTGGACGACTAGCTGATTGGACGACTAGCTGATTGGACGACTAGCTGATTGGACGACCAGCTGATTGAGGGAGGGAATTATCAAGGAAAAGCACCAAGCCATTGCGACTATATAGCACTTGGAAGGGGTCAGGATTTGGGATGGGACGGAGGGGGAAAGAATGGTGCCCAGCCACTTGGACCGTCGGGGATTGAACGCCGACCTGCATGAAGCGAGATCGTCGCTCTACCGTCCAGCCCAAGTGGTTGGGCAATCAGCTGACTGCTCGTTACAGCCACCACCGCAGTCCTTTGCTGGTCCTCTGTTCGATCCCCGATGGTCCACGTGGATGGGCACTATATTGTTCGCATTCCGCCCTCATCATCCCGCTCTTACTAAGTCTGCGCACATGTCCCATCCAACCGCTGTGTAGCCACACAGACTTAGAAGCACTTTACTGGAGATTACTTTACCAGCTTCAGCACAGGATAACTGACAACTTGGCAACACAAATGACTTTGCTGATTGACGGCAACACACACACACACACACACACACACACACACACACACACACACACACACACACACACACACACACACACACACACACTCGAAGAAAAGAGTAACACAACGCAACATATAACACATTTTAATCTTGAAACACAATCACACATCAACATACTTTACGTGCTGCTCAACTCTCTGATTAACAAGTCCTGACATCACACACACACACACACATGAATGCTATAAACACAGAAGGCACATATATATACATGGCTTCTTCCTTGCCTGTCGGTCTAACCTATAAACAATCCTCTGTGGCCGTTATAAACAGCACTCACACAATCACAATTACACACAATAAGAGCCACATTACAGGACAGCTGATTGCCACCAGTGCCCACTTCAACTGCCCATCAGACAGGAGAATAATTGTACTTTAGTTGCCTGGACGAGGCCTCCTGAGTGACACCTTGCGCCTGATTGCCGGTGGAGGGGGTGGTGGAGCTTCGGTGGCAGGGGGGGGAGGAGCAGCAGCTGCGGCCACGTCTTGCGTATAGTCATAGCTCGCTGGTTCAGCATACTCGGGATAATCGGCGTATTCCGGGACCTCGGCTAGGGGTGGTGGGGCTGGGGTGGTGGTGGTGGTGGCAGGGAGGGGCTTGAAGCGGCGACGTGGAGCGACAGGGCTGTTGGAGAAGGCATGATGCATAAGAATCAAGGTTAAGAATAGATAGCAAGGCAACCTGTTGTTTAAGACAGAGCAACTGTCGAGAAATCTGTCAACATAAATCAAGTTTAATCGATTAATATCGTTGTAAGGGGAAATATTGATTCTAATAATCAAGTAATAAAGTAATAACTTTATTACTTTATAAAGTAATAACTTTATTACTCTCAAGTAATAAAGTCGTGTTTTTTGTACATTATTGTAACACGTTACAAATGCAACCTATTGTTAAAAGTAAGGGATAATAAATATCAACGTCTTCTAGACATCGGACTCGATAGGTTAAGTGGGTTGCTTGGGTTCGTTCGTTTCTAGTTAGGTTAGGAAGTCGATTTTTTTACTTATTGGCAAATACAGCAAAATTGGCACTTGGAGGTGTAGCAAAGAATTGTGCCAAAGTCATGACAAGAATAAAAGTTTATCAGAGTTATACCCTATTTCCGGGAACCAAATATAAATGAATTAAGGATGGTGAGGTTTGACTTATAAAATAAGAAATTATCGTGTAGATGTAGACTATCATTTTTTTTTTTACCGAGATGGCTGGACCATTTATAAGTTAGGTCTGTGAAGCAACAGCTAATGAAAAAATAAATTTGTACTCGCCCTGTACTAGAGAGGAACCTGATATTTCACTACAGTTGAACAAATCTATAAAGGCGAAGAAGAAAGATTAACTTGATTAGTAACGGAGTAAGATAATAAATAATTTTTGCAATTAAAGCACAGCAAATTTCTTCGCCAGACGAGAAATTAGCCAGGGGGGCCTTAAAAAATGTAACAATGGTCTCTATAGACCTTTTTTTAGTGGTCTATAGAGACCATTTGTCGCATATGTATAAAGCCAATATACAGTGGCTTGAGTCTTTGCTTATCTTGCATCAACAGAACCAATCAGAGTGCGGGAATTGTTATAGATCACGAGTGCTGTTCGATATTCAAATCGATTTAGAAATAGGATTCATGGTATCATTAGCAAATTTCCTCATGCCTATAAACTAGGCAGAACCAAAAAAATATTCAGACGTGGACTAAAAATTGCTGAATTTTTTACTTAGACTTGATTTTGACTTTTATTGTAGAGAAATGATTTGTCAGATGCATTTTAATGTTAACAAATGTTAAGTTCGAAACCTGGGACAACACAAGCTGATTGAACCTTGTTAACCTAACTTAACCTAACCTAACCTAACCTAACCTAACGAGCCCTGTCACTCGTTAGTCCCGTGAACGGTGGTGCTCCTAATTCTACTTAAATCTAATAAAAACCCCGTCATTTCTAAGCGTCGAGGCCGACAATGCCCAACTGTTACGGTGCATTAAGCTGTGAGAATAGGTGGCGACTCACCTGCGACTGGCAGGAGGTGAGGCTGTGAGGATAGGTGAGGGATCGGCAACGTCCAGAGGCACGGGTTCCTCTCTGAATGAGGCAGATAAGGAAAGGAGAAAAAAACAGTTACTTTCATTATCATCATTATATCGTCAAAGGCATCATCTTCACCATTATCAATTGCAATGATTCCACCAATCTCTCGATTCAACAATGGATGATCTTGGGGCTTCAATGCATTGACTGGGGTTCGAAACTTACCATTCACTATTTTAAAAACAATTTGAAAAAAATAAAAAAGTCCGAATTTCGAAAGATATAATTTATAATATATAAAGTCCCTCTGGCAGTTAGGTAAAAACGTTTAATTCTCACTACACACAGAGATCACACTAACGTGATGCATCAAATGAACAAATCCACAAGGGCCGTGATGCAGGTTCGAATCCTCGTCACGGCCTTTGTGGATTTGTTCGTTTAATTCTCACTTCATAGCCCCTAGTGGACCGGGTCTTGGAATATTAACTTACAACACAAACAGAAGCCTCACCTAACAGGTACTGCCGCCGGCCGACTGAAGCTTCGAACTGGTGCCTTAGCCGCTGGACGAGCGGTTACCAACGGTGGGGGGTTGGTGTCCCCGATGGCTCCACGGGCCTTTGAGGCTCGGTTTGAGGGCTGGAGAAGCTTTGGTTCCACGTGGAATCTCTCTTGCAGGCTTGGGACGTCGTAGCCTGAAGCCAGGGCGGCGGCCAGGATGTCGGTGCTGACACGGCCGTGGCTTGTGGTCAGGGTTTTGAAGTAGTCCTCGAAGTAGGCGGTGTAGTAGTCGGAGCTGGGGAGGACAGAGGCCAGCGGTGAAGGAGGATGAGTTCGACTCTGTGTCGTTGATATGACACTTCGGGGTTGAATTTAAAGTGTTGGTGAGGTTTTAGCTTGTTGTGTGTGTGTATATATGTATGCGTGTGAATTTACTATGTGTCTGAAGAATCGAGTTATTAGCTCTTGGACCCCGCCTTTCTAACCAAACTCTTTTTTTTTCTCTATGATGTCTATTATATATATTTCTAACACACACACACACACACACACACACACACACACACACACACACACACACACACACACACACACACACACACACACACACACACACACACACACACACACACACAGACAGAGGCGATTGACAGTTGAGAGGCGGGCCGAAAGAGCAAAGCTCAACCCCCGCAAAAACACAACTAGTAAACACACACACACACACACACACACACACACACACACACACACACACACACACACACACACACACACACACACACACACACACACATCCCTTGAAAGCAGCCCGTAGCAGCTGTCTAACTCCCAGGTACCTATATACTGCTTGGTGAATAGTGCATCAGGGTGAATGACACTGCCCATTTGCTTTTGTCTCGGCCGGGAATCAAACTCGGGGTCCCTTTGGACTACGACCCCGGAGCGCTATCCAATCAGTCGTAAAGCCCTCAGTCTGTGTGTGTGTGTGTGTGTGTGTGTGTGTGTGTGTGTGTGTGTGTGTGTGTGTGTGTGTGTGTGTGTGTGTGTGTGTGTTGTGTTGATTTTAGCTTAAATGGGAAGAGTTGCATAAGCAACTGTGTACCTGCGTTCCACCTTTTGCAATTGAATAACAATTGTGTAAATGAACAAAGAAACAATTTGTTATATACCCAATGAACAAAAACTTAAAATTACACGCGAGAAGAACGTGAGAGAGAGAGAGAGAGAGAGAGAGAGAGAGAGAGAGAGAGAGAGAGAGAGAGAGAGAGAGAGAGAGAGAGAGAGAGAGAGAGATACACTTACCATTCGGGTACCTCCGTTGGGTCATCACAGGCTGAGATCTTGGCGTTAAAGACCTGGCCGAAGGCACAACCGTTCCTGCGGGGGTTGATGCCGCTGATACACACGTAGAAGTACTGGCAGTCAGTGGGATCCGGGTAGCGAGGATGGGACGACGCGACGTCGTCTGGGACCTTCGGGCAGTCGAACTCCACCACAGCTGCGGGATAGGTGGGATGGGGGGATGGTTATGGTGGGATAGTAGATAGTCTGAAGGTTGCTTAGTCGCGCTCTCTCTCTCTCTCTCTCTCTCTCTCTCTCTCTCTCTCTCTCTCTCTCTCTCTCTCTCTCTCTCTCTCTCTCTCTCTCTCTCTCTCTCTCTCTCTCTCTCTCTCTCTCTCTCTCTCTCTCTCTCTCTCTCCCTCTCTCTCTCTCTCTCATTCCACTTATATCAATTATATATTAGTGTTTACCGGCTGCTGATGTCCCTCAAACTCTCTCTGATATCAGACACATATCAACCCAAAATATATTTCTGAATCTGTCAATACCAGATACATGTATGACTCTCAGATATACTTCACCACTATCACAACCCTTCACCCCTCTTCCCTACCCTTCACCACATTCCCTACCCTTCACCACCTACCCTACCCTGCACCCTCTCCATTCTTCACCACTTTCATTTCATCACTAACCATCTGCACTTAACACTGTCTTCGCCAATAAATTAACAACTACAGAAAAACTAACATTTATTCATTATGTAGAAAATCCCAGGCGCCGGCGAGAAACAATGGGCAGAGTTTCTTTCATCCTATGGCCCTGTTACCTAGCAGTAAAATAGGTACCTGGGTGTTAGTCAGCTGTCACAGGCTGCTTCCTGGGGGTGGAGGCCTGGTCGAGGACCGGGCCGCGGGGACACTAAAGCCCCGAAATCATCTCAAGATAACCTACTCACTGAAAATGGCCTGGGGGGGAGAGGTAACTGCTAATATTTCTTAAGACATTAAATTTGGCTGTACCCCGACCAGCTTATGCCCGCCCCATACACCAAACCATTCCCCCCTTCAAATCAGGGTGAGGATAGCGTCTGACCTACAACTTTGGACAGACGGACAGAGGGACAGGTAAAGAGGAAAACATCCGTTTTGTATAATGTAGGACCTGACGTCCGTCCGGTCACCTGCGGCAGACCCCACTCTGGGGCCGTGACTCAGAGTGGGGTCTGAGGAGTGTATAATGGAGGAGTTGGCGTCTGCAACTTACCTTTGGATGTGCAGCCTTTCCTGCCAGCACCGTCGGGCCAGACGCAGTTGGTGCTGTTGAGGCCAAAGACGAGGCCCTCAGGACACGTGACCAGGTTGCCGGTGCCGGCGTTGCAGAAGTAGAACTTGTTGCAAACGGTTTCGTCGGGGTGGACGAAGTAGCCGTTTTGCCTCGGGCACACGTCGGTGGGCTGGGCCGGCTCTGAAGGGCATGAGATACACAATCTGGTTAAGGGATATTCGTAAAAGGAAGGGGGATGAATAGCGTGTCTACAGGATCGAGCTGTATTTCCGACCCGTGTACTCCCGTCCCATGTACTCCGGTCCCATGTACTCCCGTCCCATGTACTACCATTCCCACGCATCAACTATCTCTTGCCTATACTCACGCAGCTCAGGTCGACCAGTGCAATCGGCGGCCGAGATGTAGTCGCACTTCTCGATCCTGGGGTTGTCGTCGACGAAGACGAGGCCGTCGGCGCACATCTTCTCCGTCATGACGTCGTCGACGCACTCATAGTACTTGTCGCACTGCACAGAGTCGGCGAAGAACCCGTTGGGGGCCGGACATTCTGACGCTACTCCTTGACTGGAGGCTGTAAGGAGAGGGAGAGAGAGATAAGGATGGTTATTAGATATAAGAGAGAGAGAGAGAGAGAGAGAGAGAGAGAGAGAGAGAGAGAGAGAGAGAGAGAGAGAGAGAGAGAGAGAGAGAGAGAGAGAGAGAGAGAGAGAGAGAGAGAGAGACATAATTTATTGAAAGTATAAATGACGGAGAGTTTTTGTGTGGTTCAGGTTCTAATGGTTGTTGGGAATGGGTTCTAATGGGTTTTGGGAATGGGTTTTGGGAATGGGTTCTAATGGGTTTTGGGAATGGGTTCTAATGGGTGTTTGGAATGGGTAATGCATGAGGGGAGGGCGTGAGAGGGGAACAGGGGAAGGAAAGGAATTTTGGACTGAACATTTCAGTGTAAATTTGTCCTGGAAATATTGATATACAATCGTCAGTTCTTTCGCGGCTGGCAAAAGTGACGTACTGTTCCGTTTTCTGTTTTGGGTTCTCTGGTAGGTTAGGAGAGACTACTTTAAATTGACCGTTTTCTTGACGTTGGGAAAGCTTAAGAGGACGGACTGTGTGGAACCCTTATTATTGGTTACATTATCAAGAGGAAAGATAATTTTAATGTCTTAATCATTATCCCCCCCTGTATTGCTATACCACTGAAAGAACATATTGACTTTTAATTGGGCAAAATTGTTAAACAATACATAGGAAGCAATAGTTCTGTTGATCATGAATAGAAATCTATATGTACACGCCTCCGGAGTTAATTCCATAGCCATAACTTGCCATAGCAAGGATATTGAACGACCTTGAGAACTTACTGGTCATAAACTTGCAAAGTCAAACTTATGAACTTGCTCCCGAGTTGAAACTTCAGAGAGAGACATAACTTGCACTGTTTGATCTTCTATGAACGGCTCATGTATTTTAATGTACCCAAGCTATTAGCTTGCCATATGCTACCCACGAACGTCCTTTGTATAAGTTCCTACCTAGCCACACCCAGCCACACCCAGCCACACCCAGCCACACCCAGCCACACCCAGCCACACCCAGCCACACCCAGCCACACCCAACCACACCCAGCCACACCCAACCACACCCAGCCACACCCAGCCACACCCAGCTACACTGGTAATTACTGTGACCTTCTCTAGCACCACCTCTCACACTTAAAAGTTTCCTTCACCGTTACGTGAGGGGATCGTGAGGAACAGTCGTCAACACAGTTGGGTCACTGCTTAAAAGTCTCAGGTTCGATTACCGCGGGTGGGTTGAAGCGTTTGGGGGCCAACCTTTCACCTGACGCCTCTGTTCACCTAGCAGTAAGTAGATATCCGGGAGTTAGGAAACTGTTGTGGGGCAGCATCCCGGAGAAAGATCAGTCGATGGCTTAGGGATACTTCGATAAGCCTAACACGCTTCCTGTCTCTATATAATGAAAACCGCAAGTTAAACCACAATGTAAGCCATAAGGTAAACCACAATGTAAACCGCAAGGTAAACTAAAATGTAAATCCCAAACCAAAATGTAAATCCATATAAATCGTAAGATAAACCACAATGTAAATCGTAAGGTAAACCACTATATAAATCGTAAAGTAAAACATAAAGGAAACTACAAGGTAAACCACAATTAAGCCCTTAATATAAACTAGTAGGTAAACTAGAATGTAAACAAGGTAAACCATACTGTAAATCACAAGGAGACGAAGTAATGTAAACCACAAGGTAAAATATAAACCATAAGATAAACTATAATGTAAACCACATGGTAAACAATAATATAAATCACAAGGTAAACTATAATGTAAACCACGTTGTAAACCACAAGATAAATCGTAAGGTAAACCATATTCTCTAAACTGTCCATCTTCATTGCTTCTGCGTCTTGTAGAGCAACCCTTCCGTTGAATTTCTTATTAAATGTCTACGTCTACTTTTTCTTATTAAATATCTACTTCTACTTTTTCTTATTAAATATCTACTTCTACTTTTTCTTAGTAAATATCTACGTCTACTTTCCCGTATGGTTAATTTTGTCCAATTCACCAGCACCCAATTTCAAGCTATTTATTTCTTAACTATCTTATCTTAATCAGTCCAATCCCTGTTCTCTGCATCCTCGCCTGGTAACCTCATCCCCCTACCCAATCCTGCCTTTAAAATCTTCATTATAACCCCCCCATTCCCCATTCCCCATCCCCCCCATTCCCCTTCACCTACCTGTTTTCCTCCTCACCCGACATGTCTTCACCAAACCTGTTGTGTCCCCATTTGCTTTCTCAGCCCCAAGGACAAGAATCCTGTTATCCTCTGAAGGACAGGCTTGCAGGTGGAGGCGAGGCGTTGTGAAAGTCAAAGATGCAATCAAGAGGTTTGGTTTCTAGGGGGGTTTGGGGCCCCGGTGTAGGAGGTTTGGGGGGGGGCCCTTGGTGTTGGAGGGTTGGGGCCCCTGGTATGACAGGGTTGGGACCAGCTATAGGAGGGTTAAGACCAGCTAACCACACCCTGGCCAGTCACAGTGCGGAAATAACTTCAGCTTGTCAGGTGAAAATTAGACAGGAATACAGGTACAACATTTCCCCGTGTTTGACGGCCTTGACAGCCACGAGTGACGGGACTCGGACTCCAGACTGTGCCACACCTTAATGTATATTATATTCATTAATATTACAGTAAGTGCTCTTTTTAATGGCCTTCCAAGAATCTTACAGAAAATAAACTTGCTTTTTTTTTACCTGTTTGGATTCAATTTTTGAGCTTGCATTCATGGCACTGAATCACCCATAGTTTAAGTCAAAGTCATTTATATAAAGTAGACTATGTTATTGTTACATAAAGATCGACTATATTGCAAGGCACTGATTAATACAACTACCTTGTTCTGCTCGTTTGAATTATTCTTGATTTGTTGATTGCTTCACACACATATATTCTGATGATACATCAGATGTGTCTGTATTTATAGAAGCTCACCAAACAACACGATAATAAGCCACAATAACGTAGCAGAAACAACTAAGCCACCCCACGAATCAAAGGGAAACATGTTGACCAATCCACACACTAGAAAGTGAAGGGACGACGACGTTTCGGTCCGTCCTGGACCATTCTCAAGTACTTCAGCCACGTTATTGTGACTCATCGCCTGCAAAAGGAAACATGCTCTGAATCATGCCAAGCTTTATTTTGTTTTTACTAAACGCTCTACACGTTTACAGTTCCTCTCCATGTCTGCAGAACTTGTATTTACTGATAATAATGTGGTTTTAAAACGTGGTGAATCAAAGCTCGGAGACTCAAGGTGACCTCTGGCGACAGGCGGATCGGCGCTCTGATTTGCCGGGGTGTCTCAACACCTTTCCCCCCCCCCTCATCCCCTCTCCCCATCACCCCTTCCACCCCCTCCCCACCCCCACCCCACCCCAAGTGGTCGCCATGCTCTCGTTTACCTGAGCAAACTTACGAGGCGTCATCTTACGAGTTATGTGCCATTTATTTCGATGGTAATGGTGGCCTAGTCTGTATTAAACGGGTTATTAATTACGAGCTCCGAAGTGCTATACGAAGTCATTCTTGATCCAAGGATAACTGATGGTGAGGACAACTTTTGGAGGGCCTCAGGGCTTGACAAATCGTTTGATATAAGAGTCAACGCCGTTATTATCCCGGATTTATGCCATACAGTTACATGATTATTATAAACGCTGTTGTGGGTACTGTCGCTGCGTCAGTTGCTGTGTCTGAGGCGATTGTGTTTTTGATGCTGTTGGCTTGGATCTTCCTCTCAGGTGTTTTTTGTTATTCTGGATGCTGCCACAAGATGTCTTGATTGCTGTCTTGATTCTCTTCTTGATACGAGGAGGTATGTTGCTGTGTTTTACTGCTGTTCTTGCCCTGTTGATGTTAGTTGCAACAGCGCCCAAGTAACTGTCTCCATCTCTCCTGCTGCAATTATCACTACCAGTACATTCACTTTTTATTTATAGTGCTACTACTACTACTACTACTTCTACTACTGCTACCACTACTACCGCCTCTGTTTCTTCATCTACTCTCTGCCAGCGCTACTCCTCCGCCCTCTGCTGCTCTCGGCCTTGTGTTGGCTACTTCCTGCTGGGTTCTTGTCTCTTTGTTCCCGTTACCAGCGCCAGACGTGTCCCTCCTGATGGGGAAGGTTACCTAACCTAACCTTCGTGGGGATTTTTTTTTTAGGGTTCTACCTACTGCTCCATGGCTTGGTGTTTTCTCCTGACCTTTCCTATTGCTTCTTTCCATCATCCTTCCCTTTTTCTATGCATATTTCCCTTCCGTTTTTTTCCCCTCTCCCTTTTCGTTTCCCCTACTGTTCGTCTCCAAACCAGTGACCCTTCTCGTGTGATATTCCTGCAGTGAAAGTGATTTTTAGAAGTGCGGTCCGTGCTGTGTGCTCTCACTTTCTCTCTCTACTACTGGCTGCAAGGCATGTGTGCTAGGTGCTAGGCTTACAAGGTGCTAGGTGCTAGGCTTACAAGGTGCTAGGTGCTAGGCTTACAAGGTGCTAGGTGCTAGGCTTACAAGGTGCTAGGTGCTAGGCTTACAAGGTGCTAGGTGCTAGGCTTACAAGGTGCTAGGTGCTAGGCTTACAAGGTGCTAGGTGCTAGGCTTACAAGGTGCTAGGTGCTAGGCTTACAAGGTGCTAGGTGCTGAGGCACACGCTAATCGTTGCTGAGATTCCGAATGTGGAATCACTACCTGAGAGAGAGAGAGAGAGAGAGAGAGAGAGAGAGAGAGAGAGAGAGAGAGAGAGAGAGAGAGAGAGAGAGAGAGAGAGAGAGAGAGAGAGAGAGAGAGAGAGAGAGAGAGAGAGAGAGAGAGAGAGAGAGAGAGAGAGAGAGAGAGAGAACGAACAAAATCCACATTCTCTAATCCTTAACTATTGGCAGTGCTGACAAATTCGATAATGGCGAATAATTCCAATCATGATGTTGCAGAACACGATTTAGGATGATGAAGCTGCTATCATGCTATCAAGTGTCAGGCGTTTGATATCAGGTCATTGGAAATGAACGCTGCTAAAAAGGTCATTGCCAATGACCTTTTTAGCAGCGCTCACTTTCAGACGCTGACGACTAAATAGCAGGGTCAGAAAAAAAAATAGCTCAACAGCAAGCCAGTTAAAGAAAGTGGAACAACAATTGAACTTTGCAATCCTCGTCGGAAGAGTATATTGGTGTCGGTTAAAAAGTTTTTTTTTATTAAGTTCGGATTTAAAAAGCTTGTAGGGCAATTAGTTTAGCATCCAGGTCAACCACGTGATTGACAAGTCATTGCAGGACTGGTTAACTGCATTTGAATCATCATTTAGTTTATGTCAGTGAAGTTGCTCTTTGTGTGTGAAGCGAAACTAGTTTGGGAGGATTGCTAGTTGTAAATAAGTACATATATGGCTTAGTTCATGAATATTACTAGTTTGCTAGGTCGTCAGTCAGGCTATCTTAGAATTTGTTTAATGAATCAAGGTTAGATATCTGTATGTTTAGACGTATGATATCAACTTGGCAGGATATTAATACAACTAAAAGGGAAGATATAAGGTGATAATGGTGAATGAGAGAGAGAGAGAGAAAGAGAGAGAAAGAGATAGAAAGAGAGCTGTATAAAACATCATATAAAAGAGAGATGGAAATGAGAGAGGGGTGGGGAGTGAGAGAGGGGGAGTGAGGGAAATGAGAGAGGGGTGGGGAGTGAGAGAGGGAGAGTGAGAGTAGGAGGTGAGGGATGAGAGGGTGATCTAGTCGCCTGTCTCTCTCTCACACACACACCTGACAACCTTGAGGTGTAAGGGTGGCGACGACTGGTCGTACACCTGAAGGTAACGGCGTCTCCTGACTCGTGTCTCCATCCTGGTCTGTCTCCCCTATCCCTCCCATCCCCCATTCCTCCACTCCCCCTCTCTGCTTCTCCAGTCTATCAGTCTCTATCTGTCTTTCTGTTTCCTTGTGTGTGTGTCTCTCTCTCTCTCTCTCTCTCTCTCTCTCTCTCTCTCTCTCTCTCTCTCTCTCTCTCTCTCTCTCTCTCTCTCTCTCTCTCTCTCTCTCTCTCTCTCTCTCTCTCTCTCTCTCTCTCTCTCTCTCTCCCTCTCTCTCTCTCTCTCTCTCTCTCTCTCTCTCTCTCTCTCTCTCTCTCTCTCTCTCTCTCTCTCTCTCTCTCTCTCTCTCTCTCTCTCTCTCTCTCTCTCTCTCTCTCTCTCTCTCTCTCTCTCTCTCTCTCTCTCTCCCTCTCTCTCTCTCTCTCTCTCTCTCTCTCTCTCTCTCTCTCTCTCTCTCTCTCTCTCTCTCTCTCTCTCTCTCTCTCTCTCTCTCTCTCTTATGAAATTGAGAAACATTAACATTAAAAATAGACTGAACAAAAACGTTGGAATTTTAACTATTTAAGTTTACCTGTAAACCTCCTCATAAAAAACTATATATTAAACCCCATAACAACCTTTATATAGTAATTGTTAATTGAAGTTTGAAGTCGTTAATGAAAAATAAAACTTAAAATCAATTGCACCTACAATTACGATCAATCGGGGCTTATACACTTGTTGTATTAAAGACGAATCAATTAGACAAATACATTCACTTGTATTACATCAAAATGTGGAGCAGTGTGTTGCAAGAACAGGACCGGATGTTGAGCCATGACGTCACTAATGGCCACCAGACTCTCAATGATGAATACGTAAGAAAATGACTATAAAACAACTTGGAAATTTGAAGAACATTTGCGAATTAACACCCTTAGTAATCTGCAACTGTCCAATCGAATATATATATATATATATATATATATATATATATATATATATATATATATATATATATATATATATATATATATATATATATATATATATATATATATATATATATATATATATATATATATATATATATATATATATATATATATATATATATATCCTGTTGGCAGTCAGCCCTCACCGGCTCAGGTTGGGACGGCAGGAGGCGGTCACCGCAGAACGGGTTTTCAGAAGTGAATGTTGTTTGTCTCTCTCTCTCTCTCTCTCTCTCTCTCTCTCTCTCTCTCTCTCTCTCTCTCTCTCTCTCTCTCTCTCCTCTCTCTCTCTCTCTCTCTCTCTCTCTCTCTCTGGCTAGTTATGGGCAGAGGCTGGCAGAAGGTTGAAAGAAACGGTCGGGGGGGGGGGAGGGAAGAGGGGAGGAGAGGAGAAAGGGATGCCGGTTCGCAACATGGGATTGAAAGGGAAAGTGAGGTGAGGGGACAAAGATGGAAAAGGGAGATAAACACGCACACACACACACACACACACACACACACACACACACACACACACACACACACACACACACACACACACACACACACACACACACACACACACACACACACATACACACACGGCTCAGGGGCTATTCATGCCCGTGCCACCTTTTGAGTGGCTTAATCTTCATCAATCACACACAGGGTGCCTCCCGGCCGAGTGTACAGCGCTCGGGGGATGGGGGGTCTTAGTCCTAAGGGCCCGGGTTCGATTCTAGGCCGAGGCAGAAACAAATGGGCAGGTAACCCTGAAGTGTCCTGTTCACCTAGTAGTTACTGGGTACCTAGGAGAGAGACAGCTGCATCCTGGGTATGTGTGTGAGAGAGAGAGAGAGAGAGAGAGAGAGAGAGAGAGAGAGAGAGAGAGAGAGAGAGAGAGAGAGAGAGAGAGAGAGAGAGAGAGAGAGAGAGAGAGAGAGAGAAATGCAGTATATATGATAGACAAAATAAGTCGAGGAATCAGTACATTAAAAAACCGACGGTTAGAAAGCCGGGTTCCAAGCACTAATAACTCGATCCAGGCACAGAGTGCGTGCGTGACCTGAGTGAGTGCGTGGCGTGAGTGCGTGACAGGAGTGCGTGCCGACGTGCGTGACAGAGCACAAAAGGAAAGCATTAATGAAAAGTATTGCCATGGTAAAGTCACGCCATCTGTGACGTCACGCGTTGACAGTAGCTCTCACAACTATGACGTCACAACAACTGTAACGTCATATAAATTGATGTCTGACGTCACATGTCAATCGACGTCACGAGAACTGATCACACGTCAAAAATTTATTTCAAATCCAAAATGATTAGAATTTATTGATTGTGAAACTTGTAAATAAACTTTTGTAAACAAAGTCTTATCGTCACGTAGATGACAGTGATTTCAAGCTTTCACCTTTCAAGCTTTCAATTTATGCAATGTTTTACTGAACTGTTTCTTCTGGTGCTTTGTGTGTGTGTGTGTGTACATGCGTGTGTGTACGTGTGTGTGTGTGTGTGTGTGTGTGTGCGTGCGTGCGTGCGGACATACAGAACAGCTGATACGTCGAGATTATCCAATCATACGAAGGGGTGAATACGTTTACCAATCTACAATCGAAATACTATAGTAACCGCTAAAGTCACCGCCAGTTTTCTTTCTTTTTCTTTTTCACACTACTAGGCTATAATTTGGTTAGGTTAGGCTAGGCTAGGTGTAGGTTAGGCTAGTAATAATTAGACTGCTTTAAACATCCCATTATTATGCATCTGGGGGCACTAATATTTGCCTCTTTCGTTTTGGACCAGATCAGTTTTGTTTAGGCCTTGAGTACATAGGCTGTGTGATAAATGGTGTTTCCAGTATTTAAATGGCGCAGCTCCCCATGGGCCTATTCCGAAATTACCATAGGCCTATTTTCAAATAATGCAGCGCGTCAAAGGGTCAGTGAATCAACCATTCCAATCAATAATCAGACAAAAATTATTGATTGGAAGAATCTATTAATCAAACAGTTGTTCAGCTGAACTGATTTCATCTGTTAACCAATTAATCAACTTATTTTTCAATCAATCCACCAACCAGTCATTCGGTAAATTAAATTGATAATTTAAACGAGTCAGTAAACTGATTGCACTAATCAACCAACCATCTGATTAATTACACAATCAACCAGCCACCTGATTAACTACACAACCAATCTATCAAGCTATCATACGATCTTCTAGCCATTCAACTAACAAACTAATCCACCGAACAACCAGTCAATCAACCAATCGACCAAATAGTCAATATACTGATGATCAACCAATACATTAACCAATAAATAATCCAACCAATTCAATCAACCAATCATCTAACCAACCAACCAATCTTCCAATCAATCACAGTAGCCCCCGGGTGTACTTTCCATATGAGTACAATATCACTATGTACTTTGTCCAAGTACATAACAGTACTTATCAGCGACAAGATGTGTGTGTAAGTATTCGCTAAATAAATATATATATATTTTATTGTTAATGTTGAACAATGTTCATTTTCGTGCACAAGGTCTTCAATTGTTGAATATATTGCCTCTGTTGCAATTCACTTTTTTTTGGGGGGGCGGGGGGGGGGGAGGGCAGGGGGGGGGGGCATTTTATTTCAACAAAATATTATTGTTATATAATAAATTTTTGTTTTTATTTCCAGTTCAAGGCTTTTGTTGGCATTTAAATAATAATAATAATAATAATAATAATAATAATAATAATAATAGGTATATGTGCTTCTGGAGAAGCAGTAAATATTAGTAATTAATTTGATTTATTAAGTCTATTCTACTAGCGGCTATTCTACAATCTATTCTAAAGTCTATTCTACAATCGACTTGAGAATGGTCCAGGACGGACCGAAACGTCGTCGTCCCTTCAACTTCTAGTGTGTGTGGTCTGGTCAACTCTATTCTTCTATATCTGTTGTGTGGTCCATTGGCACCCAATCTTTTGTGACTCATTCCGCCCTTTCCCAATCTCGTTCTCACGAGATTGGTAAAGTTCCCACCTCGTAAATCTGTGTATCTATGTATTTACATATGTAGGTTAGCTTAGCATTTTAAAAGCACTACAATCACCTTCTGTGGTTGATTGTTCGATAAACCCTTGAACTATATGTTTAACACATCTCTAACCCTGTCCATGGAGGACAGAAGAAAATGTATATATGATGTTTAGCATTGTAAATGTGTGGCCACGTCTGTGGTAAAAAAATAATAATAAAAAAAAAACGTTTTCACATGTGGACCCCAACAACTACGTTCTCACCTGGACCCCTACAACAATAATAGACCCCCTTATCTGACTCAGGACCCCATTACCTGACATTAGCTATTACTGAGACAAATACATGCATTTACATTTCACAATCCCTGCATTGTTATTCTCCTTTAAAACAACTTGTAAATGAAAAAAACAGGAGGAAACATTCACTTCAACACACTCAAAATTGTTTTGTATTTTTTGTTAGAGCACAATTCATAAATAGAATTCCTATGTACTCCTTGAAATTGTTCCATATACCTGGCTGGAAACCACTGGACTGTGGTCGATAGTGATAGAGTTATCACTATACACACAGAAATCATAATAGCCTGATGCATCAAATGAACAAATCCACAAGGTTATGCTCTCGGACGTAGGTTCGAACCCTCGTCACGGCCCTTGTGGATTTGTTCAGTTATCACCATCTTGCAGAGGGTGGGTTCAGCAAGATAACATAATGGCTTAAAGGATGTGTTGTTTAATAACATTGATAAATAATAATGTTTAACTTGGAAATGTCGAAGTTTGGAAATCTTGGAACTCGAATCTGTTCCATAAGGACTCGTGTGTGAATAGATGTCAACAAAATTCGTTGACAGACGGTCACAGTCAAAAGAAACGCTGATCAAAGTGACTCTAAATCTTTCTATGTCAGATAACTGTGGACAACAAATGCGTTAATCAAACATGCTTTTGGTGGGTATATTCAAGGATTTGTGTATATTCGCCGCATGTGTGAGTCTAGCATATATAGCCTGGCATATATTGTTAATATTATTACTGAAGTTGTACATACCAGCTGCTACCAAGAGGGAGGATACTGCCGCAAGGAACCACATCTTCACACTGACACCAGAAGCGCCTGGTAGGAAACCTTTCGTGTCGGGAACCTTGCAAAGCGCGACGTGACTATTCGACTGCCAGGCACCCGTTCACCCAGTCACTGTTACTATTCTTCCACGAGCACCTGCGCCAGAACTAATGTTTACACCTGTCTCAGAACGACTGTATAACTCCGTTTTCAACCCTGTTGGGTAACGCGGGTATTGTCTTGAATTGCTTTAGCTCGTTTGGCGTCGTTATTAGGGCTGTGAACTTTATAACACATGCATTTGCATGCAGGAGAAACTGAAATCGTGCGAAACAGAAGAGCAATGGTGGGAGGGGCTTAGCTGGAAGTGAAAGTGACGGCACACTCCCCAAACACCAGTCAACTTTATATTTCCCTATCGTGTTTTTCCTTGTACTTTTCTTAAAATGTTAGTTTTTATATTTTGGTTTTGAGGGCGTTTGGAATATTTTGTTGATGGCGGGCAGGGAGCCAGGTTTTATGCCGGTCATTTCTCATGTCATCTCGAATAGGCTTCGTGTTGTCTATCATGTCTGTAAAGTCTATTCTACTGGACATATACTGACATGTGTTTATGAGGGAGATTGTTACAGCTCTCTCTTTCTCTCTTGGAAAAAAAATCTGGTTTCTCTATCTCTCATCTCTCTTTCCTGCGAAAAAAATCAATCCCTATTTCTCTTCCATGAGAAAATAATAACTCTCTCTCTCTGTCTCTCTCTCTCTCTCTCTCTCTCTCTCTCTCTCTCTCTCTCTCTCTCTCTCTCTCTCTCTCTCTCTCTCTCTCTCTCTCTCTCTCTCTCTCTCTCTCTCTCTCTGTACTACGGCTAGGGTTCACTAGGATTGTCATTAGGATAGATAGCCACTCCTAATGAAGCCGTTTTGTGCTAAGCTACAATCATGCTAGTAATAGGATGTAGCTGGATCGAACTGGGTGCCAGAGCCTTCATATTCTCGATTAACTAGATTTTGCTCGTATCTACGTATTGAGCAATCATGTTTCAAATGCGAGTCAGCCTGGGAATGGATGATCCCTGAAGAAGTGAAGATCTAGAGAATAGCACAGCCAAGCGTGATGATGGCTGAGCGCCTTGTGTTATGGTTGCCAACTTCTAGTTGTCAATGAAACTGGACTAGAAGGGGCTGTCTTGAGCACCATATTCCCTTACACTGAAGGCTCTGGTCTTCAGACTGGGTCAAGATAACAGATAAGTATTCTCAGGCAGCTCTTCTACCTCGTCCTGAATTTGGGTAAATGATGGGGGGGGGGACAGGCCATCCAAGAGTGATGCACACCCAAGATGGGAGCGAACCTGTGCTTCAAGTAGAGTTGGGAACCCATGTTGTTGAGATGGTGTGAGATGTATCTTAGGGCTGTTTAGATTAAATTACCCTATGCAGATGATTCACAATTACGTGGCTGAAGAAGTGTTGACGAAACCACACACTTGAAGATGAAGATGACGTTTCTTGGATGCCTTACTTTCAAGGTCTAATACGTGGATCTTCATGAAAATTCAAGAATCAGATATCATACCCCATGATGTAAACTTCATCGCCTAGCTGGTGAGCCCATCGCCCATTTTTCACCCATCCACTTGTGGGTTATCTTGAGATGTTGAGGTTATCTTGAGATGATTTCGAGGCTTGGCGTCCCCGCGGCCCGGTCCTCGACCAGGCCTCCTTTTAGTTACACATCCCCAGAAAGCAGCCCGTAGCAGCTGTCTAACTCCCAGGTGCCTATTTACTGCTACGTAACAGGGGGCATCAGGGTGAAAGAAACTTTTTGCCCATTTATCTCCGCCTCCACCGGGGATCGAACCCGGAACCTCAGAACTACGAATACGAAGCGCTGTCCACTCAGCTGTCAGGCCCCTCCTGACAAGGGGAATGGGTCCCAGGCTCACCGCCAAGAACCCTAGTTATGCCCATCACCTGTGGTTTGGCTAATGTAACTTATTATCTTTTATCTCTCAAGGAAATCTCTACAGTCGGTGATTAATGAGTTTCGTAGCAGTCGGTATTTCCTCTCTTGTAAGTGTAAAGGTTAAACTACAGTCATTAGTATAGTCTGGAGCTCCAGTGATTAAGAGTAGATCATTAAAGTAGACATTCCACAGCAAGGGGCCAAGGCAGGCTGTTCTGTGGGACACTGGTACCAACTGAGTGGCTTTTAGATGCTGGTACATTAAGGATAACCCATAGAGACCCTTATTAGCAGCAAGATGGAGCCTGAGATAGCCAGTCCTAGAAGCTTTGCATTTAGAACAAAGTGCTATACCCGGTTAAATGGAACCTGCAATGTTCATTGCAACAATACACCTGATATTAGAATGGAACTATCAGGAAAAGCGCCAAGCCATTATGACTATGTAGCACTCGGAAGGGATCAGCATAAGGATTTGGTATGGGATAAGGGAAAGGAATGGTGCCCAACCATTTGGACGGTCGGGGAATTGAACGCCGACCTGCATGACGCGAGGTCGGTATTCAACCACTGAACGATTCTACGTTTTCTGGATTTTACCTACATCTGCCTTCTTGCATACTGAGGGCCAAAAGTTGTTAATAAAGTTGATAACAGTTGTTGATAAAGAAGTGTGAGAGGTGGAACCAGCAGGTTATCTTGAGATGATTTCGGGGCTTTTTAGTGTCCCCGCGGCCCGGTCCTCGACCAGGCCTCCACCCCCAGGAAGCAGCCCGTGACAGCTGACTAACACCCAGGTACCTATTTTACTGCTAGGTAACAGGGGCATAGGGTGAAAGAAACTCTGTCCATTGTTTCTCGCCGGCGCCTGGGATCGAACCCAGGACCACAGGATCACAAGTCCAGTGTGCTGGACTTGTCCAGGTTCAGACAGTTGCCGAGCAGTCTTGAGCTGACCTTATCTGGCCCCACAACCTTGCCCTATGTCGACAGATTGAAGGAGATAGTGAACTTCAACCTGTTGATTAACCACTTGAGACCACTCTAGCGCCAAGCTGTGTCAGAGGTTGTCGTTCTGGCTCAGAAACCTGCATATTGGCATCATTGTGGTCAGTCAGTAGGTCAGCCCTTTCCTGATTGCAACAGTCCTATCTTGTTGGTTTTATGGCGAGACTGTGTTATCGGATAATAATTTTGTAACTAGCGTCAAAAGATTGTTATTTGCTTAGCTAAACGAACTAGAGGGTTCAGTTCCTGAACCGATTATGTGCCTCTGTAATCCTTTACACCACCGCCCACGGGATGGGTATGAGGTGCATAATAAAGAAGAAATTGATTTGGATTCCTGTCGTTCTTTAACCAGGGACCTCCAGACTTAGAATCCAACTCTCTCGCGTGCAAGTTTTCCTTTTTGGCAGACGAGGAGACTGCAAAAAGAAGGCAATATTAAAATATTTAAAGTATTACTAAGACCAACCTACCTCAGCCACAGACGCCCTCTTTGTCTGAGGGCTCCTCTACTGTGGGAGATAGCAGCGGCACTTTTCTGTACCATGGGAGATCATCCCATTTCATATCACCCACTTTTTCTCTACCTTCCAACTCAAGATGATGATTTAAAGATTATCCCAGACCTCGACTTGAAGCAAAATACAATGCTTCAAGCCAGAGGGATGCTGTGATCATATAGCATCACTCTGATGCTCCCTCTCCCTCATCCTCTCCCTCATCCTCTCCCTCATCCTCTCCCTCATCCTCTCCCTCATCCTCTCCCTCATCATCTCCCTTATCATCTCCCTCATCCTCTCCCTCATCCTCTCCCTCATCCTCTCCCTCATCCTCTCCCAGAACTATTCACATTGATGGTGCCCTACACCGCTTCACTGGTTCTGCCGGAAATGTAGTTCTTGTGGCGACGACAAGCGGTTCCTATTGTGGGTGAGAAGTTCGTGTAAATTAGGTAAAGACCTCCACTCTTCAGACAGAACTGTTTGTGCACTCCTTGCACTCAATCGCGTGCTTCCGTAGTTAACAGATTGTGACTGTCATCCCTGACTACAATGATCCTCAAGACATATCTCTAATGTGCTTGTGTCTGAAACAAGACACAGAGATATAATACAATAATGATGGAGTCAGAAACTGTCTCCTATGGATCCCATTCCATACTGACCTCTAAAGGCTGGATAGAATTAATGAATTGGCCAGAGCAATTATCTTAAATAGAAGGAGGGGGGGGTGAAGGTTGTTACTACCTTGGAGTGTCTTTGAGGAGCTTGAGGGCATACCGATAACTGCAACGAAGACCTAAGACAAATTGCAGTTTTCATCCTGATTATTCTATGTTTTTATCATACTACCGTGCCATAGGCCATATATCTATCTCTGGGTCATCTAATAGGGTCAGCAGACTTCCAGATAAGGCTACTGATAGGCTTAGGCTCGGCTACAAATCCCTCGGAGAGGCAGCATCACCTGCTCAGGTAAATCTCACCGAATGTAAACTCTGTCAGCAAAAGTATTCACATACGCCACTGTTATTGATTGTGAAAACCTTAGAAAAATTTAGAGATAATTCTCTTATACATGTTCATGAAATGTGTAAATATTTCATTGAAAATTATATTCTACGAGAACTTGTCAATTTTCCAACAATTGGATATGCATGTAAATGATTGTAAACTTTCCACCTCCGGCCAATGCAAGGTGTAAGATTGCTAAATTAAAAATTATATGCATCTAGCTCTCCACAAATGTCAATTGTTTAGCTTAGAGATTGGTGAGATCCAGTTCTTGAGTCCTTTAAGCAATCAGTATAACTGTTGATATATATATTCACTAAACTGCGCAATTATCTAATTAAGGCAGTAAGTTGACCAGACCACACACTAGAAGGTGAAGGGACGACGACGTTTCGGTCCGTCCTGGACCATTCTCAAGTCGATTGTCTTAAGTAAAAGGAAAGCAGTCTGTCCTCTCGAATGATACATGGCAATCGACTTGAGAATGGTCCAGGACGGACCGAAACGTCGTCGTCCCTTCAACTTCTAGTGTGTGGTCTGGTCAACATACTTCAGCCACGTTATTGTGACTCATCGCCTGCATATGGATACATGGCATTTTTAGGTCAAAATCCCCCAACGGACAAAATATGATGTAATATATAGCTGCTCATATATATATATTCACGTTTTCTCTGAGTGGGTCGCTCTGTTAGGTTAGGTTCAGATGATTTAGTACACCTTTTACCGTCCGTTGTGGCAACTGGAGAAGCCGTGGTGCTGAATCGTAGCTATTTGGGGATACTACTTAGCTACTACGTAGCTACTTTGTTTTTCCAATATATATATCAGCTTTCAAATTTAAGCTGAATGTTACTCACTTTATGCCATAAATGTAAGCTTGAATGAGACTTGTACACCTGATTAGTCCAGCAATTATTCTTCAGATTTGTGTAAATTGTTACAAGTAAAGTTTCTGAATCTGAATCTGTATCAAGTCGCAGTTTACATTTGGTCAGGTCTACATCAGATGGTAATGCAAATTCCTAGAGGTACTTATACAATAGTCTAAGCCGAGTAGTGGCTTACGAGTCTACGGGTTTTGATTTTATTGGATGAGCCATAATGGAATATTATAATAATTTTTAATTATATAATCAATGTAGATACGTGGGTGTTCTTGCATGATAGTCTGATGATAGGTGGAATTACTAGTGTCCAGTTCACTTTGCCTCAGTTCAAGTTGATCTACAAGGTTTTATTGAAGTTCTTGATGTATTATTTCTCTCAGACTGTTTGTAGGCAATCCAAGGTGATGAGCAACGCCTCTGATAGTGTTGAAAGAGAAGATTTTCGTGTTTATTGGGAATAGTTGGCCGAGCTGCCGCTAGGTGGCAGCACCATGCAGGGGGCTTCTGTTGACAGCCTAGCGGGACTCGTCAAGGAGCCTCGCAGAGGAGGATTATTATGTATAATAATATATAATATATATGTAGAATAAAGAGGCCCACACAGGGATATTTAATATGTTTGCTGGTTATTCAGAAAGCGGTTATATACTGTGGCCGGTTAACCTTTTATTTTTATTATATATACAGGAGTTCTTACAATCTTGAGCAGCCACTAGTACGCGTAGCGTTTCGGCCAAGTTCTTAATCCTATGTTCCCCGGAATACGACGCTGCCAAATACAATGGAGGGTGTCAATACTAATACAATACCTCATACAATTCTACTTGTATTGCATAGTTAATTTATTTCTAAAGGTATCACGTTCACAAAAGTAATTCCCCGTTGTTAGATTTACACTCTGGACATTACACATTACTACATTTTCCCCTCTTACCCTTACCAAAGCTTAATATACAAGGTTAACCTCACGATGTTAAACTTCATGTTAGTAAAGTAAAGTAAAGTAAATTTTATTCATGAAAGTACATACATAGTTGATTTACAAACATAATGTTGCATTTATAGATAGAGGTAGTACATACAATACCTAAAGCCACTAGTACGCATAGCGTTTCGGGCAAGTTATTTTTAATTCTACAATCTTCCTTGATCGAGGGACATTTAAACCCCATTGGCCAAAACTTATCGATCCTGTTGCTTCATATTCTCTCCCATAAATACACTTGAAGGATTAGTTTGCTGATATAAGTACTATCATGCAAGAGGAGCCACACATCTATGGATCATCCGTTAAAATCAGCAGACTTCTATATGTTACTACTGCTCGGCTTATACTCGGTTACAAGTATCTCTGGGAATTCTCATTGTCTGCTGATGTAGACCTGACCAAATGTAAACTGTGTCAACAAAATTATTCGCACACCCTCCGTCACTATGTGATGGAGTGCGAAAAGATACGTGAATTTAGAGACAATTCTATAATATATGTTCCAGAGATGTGTAAATATTTCATTCAAAATGATCTGCTACCAGAAATCTTAGCTCAATATCCCGTTTGCTAACTGTAGGTAGTAACTAAGTGATTGTAACCTATCCACCGCTGCCCACTGGATGGGGGGGGCGGTGTGCAGGACAAACATATCAATTGTGACACTAGCTCTCCACATATGTCAGTTGCTTAATTTAGAAACTGTACTTGTGGTCGATCTCGAACCCATTGATGATGTGACGATGTGTATTGAATTTTGTAACTAGCTCATCAAGATTGTAACTTGCTTAGCTAAATGAATTGTGGGGTTCAGTCCCTGAGCCCAATATGTGCCTCTGCAACCCTTTCCACTACCGCCCACAAGATGGGTATGAGGTGCATAATATTGAACTAAACTAATTGATATAAATATACGACGCTTTTCCTCGAGTTTGAATCACTGGAAAGGTAATCAAATCGTTTGAAATATGAGGATACGAACCCAGGCCAAATCGCTCGCGAATAGCCGGGGGAGTGTTTTACGATTTCGCTATAGAGACTTTTGTTTTAATATCAAGGCATTCCCTGGAACACTAAACTAATTAAGCTTTTAAACAATCCAGTTCTAATTAGGTCAATTAGCTTATGTTGTTTAATTCAACATAACCATTAATTTATCATTATAATTATTAATTCCCATCATAACGATTAAGTATAACTTGCAGTACAGAAATTGTTTCAATACAGAAATTCAGTTTCAGATAAACTCGTGGTACAGTAAACAAAAATTCTTTGTTTAGTAAATTCTTTTGTAGTAAACAAAAATTATTTTGTTTACGACTCACAGTCGAGGATCCCCGGGTTCGATTCCCGGGACTGACAGAAATGGTTGGACACGTTTTCTTTCACCTAATGCATCTGTTCGCCTATCAGTAAATAGGTACCCGGGAGTTAGTCAACTGTTGTAGAGTTTCGTCCTGGGAAAGGGTCAGTTGTCCGACCTTGCAAGAACCCTGATACAAGTCTACAGTGTGTATATATATATATATATATATATATATATATATATATATATATATATATATATATACATATATATATATATATATATATATATATATATATATATATATATATATATATATATATATATATATATATATATATATATATATATATATATATATAATGGCTTCCTGTCCTCCAGCGAAATGAATGATATAAAGGAGGATTATTTAGTGATGAAATAAACGTAGAATATAAGTACTTTGCAAGTAGTCTAGTCCTAAGCCTCCGTGGCACAATTGGTTAGCGCGTTCGGCTGTTAACCGAAAGGTTGGTGGTTCGAGCCCACCCGGGGGCGTAGTTTTTCTTCGTTTTCTTTTGTTTTTTAATTACATTGTAATTAAACATTGTGTAATTTTTGTTTGCTCCAATTAATAGATCCCAGAAATTAAATAATGCTATATAGCAGTCTTAATTAACATTTTAGAACTGATATATATATATATAATATGTTGTTGAATATGACCGAAAAGGTAAGATTAATAATTCTAACACGAATTTTCTCAATATTTCTTATATTATTCATCACTGTCGATGGTAATTGAAATATCAATTCTCCAAAATTCATTTTTATTTATTGTCTGGCGCCTGAACGCGTTTCGCAATTTCTTATTATATAAATTATAAGAATAGGTAAGCCTTGGCAAAGCCAGGCACCTTGTGAGGAGGTACAAAGCATCGTGGGCATCCAAAGCCCCTATTCTTCCCTCCATCCTTCTCAGGTCGTTCAGCTTGTCTTCAAGGATTAGCTCAATAGCATTCGAGCCCAGAGGTGCCCCTAGCAGCACACTGTTGGTGGGAGCGATCACTGGGGCTCCTGGCAACACGGTTCGTACTGTATCTATGATTGGTTGGCTGGATGAGATGATTTCACACTTTGATGGGTTTAGGGTGAGTCCTACCTCCTCTCCCTTACATTTCACTAGCTGTGAAATTCCTAGGAGACCCTAGAAGGGATTCCTGTGTCCCTGCCAGGGTGCCATCGTCCAGGAACCAGATGTGGAGTTCGTTGGACAACCTGCTTGTGACCTCTTTAGCTGCCATGCAGAAAAGGAAAGGGGCAAGTGGGTCTCTCCCTGCTGGACACCTGCGGAAACAACTTCATGTTCCCCAAACAACAGTGTCGAATCCCTACTGTACCCTGCTGAAACCAATTGGAGTAGACAAGGAAAGGGGGAGGGGCCTGTAGCTGAGTGAACAGCGCTTGTGACTCGTAATCCTAAGGTGCTGGTTCGATCCCTGGCGATGGAGGAAAGCAAATGCGCAGAATTTCTTTCACCCTGATGCCCCTGTTACCTAGCAGTAAATAGGTACCTGGGAGTTAGACAGCTGTTACGGGCTGCTTCCTAGGTGTGTGTGTGTGTGTGTGTGTGTGTGTGTGTGTGTGTGTGTGTGTGTGTGTGTGTGTGTGTGTGTGTGTGTGTGTGTGTGTGTGTGTGTGTGTGTGTGTGGCCGAAAGAGCAGAGCTCAACCCCCGTAAGCACAACTAGGTGAATACAATCAGCTGTGTACGGACATGTACACATAATCAGTTACATGAGCGTATACACACATAATTAGCTTTATGTCTTATCTTTTTTTATTGATATTCATTTTATAATAATATTTGTATTATTGTTTTTATTATTTTTTATTTTTATTTTATGTTTAATCAAACTTGGATATTTTGGATTTGTTTTCTCGGTGTAAAGAGTATGGTTCATGTTATTAATCGCGTCAGCATCTTCTCTAATCTTAAAGAAGCAGGACTGGCACGTTTCCTTTCACCTAATGCTGCTGTTCACCTTGCTCTTAAATATGTAGGTTGCCGCGAGTTTATCCGTATTGTTTAAGGCCGTAACACCAGCTTGCTAACCAACAAACAAACACACTTTAGTCCTGAACTTCCCCGACCATCCAAGTGGTTGGGCACCATTCCTTTCCACCGTCCCATCCCAAATCCTTATCCTGACCCCCTCCCAGTGCTATATAGTCGTAATGGCTTGGCACTTCCCCCTGATAGTTCCCTTCCCTTCCCTGAACACACTGCATGACTAAATATTTTGCTAGTATACACCGGAGACCACTAGAGATGATGGACCTTAGGTAAATTCAGGTATACATATATTCATTAAACCAAATTTATTGTGGGTAATTGTTTCAGACATATTTACATTATGTACCTGAAAGCCACTATCTCCCAAGTGGCCTCGCCGGGGACAGGAAGCCGGTGGCTTGCTGAAGGTTCTTCCATTGTTCCTGAGGATTTTTTTTTTTCTATCTGGATTTATAAACTTAAGTAATGCCTTGGCATTTACAGCTTCAGCGGGTAGGTGGTTCCATGGTCTTATAACCCTGTAGGTGAAAGAGCATTATACAATACATAACAGGAAGGAAAACACGTCTTAAACATATAATAATTTAAGTTATATATTTTGGTTCCTAGTTATTGAAACTAATATTTAAAAAAAAAAAGTGAAATTATCAAAATTATTATAGTTACCGTTTCAGAAATTCTCTGAAGGTGTTTAAAGAAAACGTACATTTGTTTCACCGTAAACTGCATCAATAGACGGGGAAATCTTCTATGTACAATATTCATTTATTTTTATTCTTTTATTTATATGCAAAAAGGCACATTGGGTCGTGAGAGTACATAAGTGGTGTTCTTACAGTCTTGCAAAGCCACTAACACCTATAGCGTTTCGGGCAGTTCAATAGCGTATTCATGTTATGGATAGAAAATAGTTAATTGTGCCTACAGGCAGTGATTGACTTAGTCCTTGAGGGGCCCCTGGAACACTTCAAACTCAGGGGAAGGGAGACGTCCCTCAAGAATTCAATTTATTTCTTTATTATGCACCCCATACCCATTCCGTGGGCGGTAGTGTAAGGAGTTACAGAGGCACATAATAGGCTCAGGGACTGAACCCCACAATTCATTTAGCTAAGCAAGTTACAATCTTGATGAGCTAGTTACAAAATTCAATATAAGTCGTCACATCAACAATGGGTTCGAGATCGACCACAAGTACAATTTCTAAATTAAGCAACTGACATATGTGAAGAGCTAGTGTCACAATTGATATGTTTGTCCTGCAAATCACCAAATTTACAAATCGCACATTACACAGGTATTTGGAATCGACAATTCATACATCACCGGTGTCCGTATTTCTCGGCATCAAAGACACCAATTTTTCTTAAATAAGTTTAAAAAAAAAGGACCGTGCATTTTTAAATAATCAGACTAATTTTACATTTATGTTTTTTTATATATAATCAGACTAATTTTACATTTATGTTTTTTATATAAAGGAAGTCTGGTGGGCCCCCCTCTGGAAGGAGGGCCCGGGGGCAATTGGTAGCAGTCTTTCTTGTAAACATATGTTGTTAAATATGACCGAAAGGGTAAGATTAATGATTCTAACACGATTCTTCTCAATATATCTTACTTTTTTCTTCACTGTCGAGGGTAATTGAAAAATTAACTCTCCAAAGTTCATCTTCACATTTTTATTTTTGGTCTGACGTCTAGAAGCGTTTCACAAGAGACTTCTCACATTTTCAAAGACAAATTTTTATGTACTCCGTTTCATGATTATATTTGCTTTTGGGTGAGGTGATAAAACACAAACCATCCGGTAATCATTGGGTAAAGATAATTTTACATATTCAGAACACGAATTATTGCGTATTTTCTCTTAAGAAAATACGCAAGAGCAAGAAAAGAATGTGTGATTACGTTGGCGCGTGAATTATGGACACGGGAATGGAACTGATGGCAGGGTTGAAGGGATCGTAGGGAAGAGAGAGAGAGAGAGGGGGGGAGAAGAAAGGGGGAGAAGAGGGGGGAAAAGGGGGGAAGGGGGAGGGATAAATGAGAAGGGGTAAAGCAGGAAGTGGGAGAGCGGCTCCCTTAAACAGCTTTATTGTGATGGATCAGCCCCAAGGGTGTCGGCCCCTAATTATATCATGATGAGTCCAGACGCTCGCCGACAAACAAGAAGGGGCTGGTGGTTTTTGCCTGTCTGTCTCTGTCTGTCTGTCTGTCTGTCTGTCTGTCTGTCTGTCTGTCTGTCTGTCTGTCTGTCTGTCTGTCTGTCTGTCTGTCTGTCTGTCTGTCTGTGTCCTTACCTAATAGTGTCTGTGGGAGTGAGGTTTATGCTCTACTTTCTAGCTCTGTTGGACCCGCTGCGATACAACTTAACTCTGTCGACGTTTCAAATTCTTGGTCGAATTTGGCCTTTCAAGTTGTGGAGGGAGGTGGTCTTCACAACTTTCTTCTTTTTTCGGTGTATTCCACTTGTTGACCACCCGTGCTGGGTATGAGTATTTCCTCATATTCCTTTGCCTACTTTGCGTTTCCAGTTTCAACCTGTGTCCTTTTTCTCTGCTTTCACTTTAGTCGTTGTGAGTTTGTGTATGCGTGTGGGTGGTGGTGTGTGGGTGTGTGTGGGTGTGTGTGTGTGTGGGGGGGGTGGGGGGGGTGTGTGTGTGTGTGTGTGCTGTTGTGTGGGTGTTTTATGGTAAAACTGATTTAAACTTCTGTGAAATGTGTGTTCTCAATGTTGTCAGTTTTAAAGTTTGACTTTATGTATAATCTTTCATCTAACGCATTTTCTGTGTCTTCTCTTCTGTTCCGTTCTCTTCTCTTCTCTTCTCTTCTCTGTCTCTGTGTGTGTGTGTCTCTCTCTCTCTCTCTCTCTCTCTCTCTCTCTCTCTCTCTCTCTCTCTCTCTCTCTCTCTCTCTCTCTCTCTCTCTCTCTCTCTCTCTCTCTCTCTCTCTCTCTCTCTCTCTCTCTCTCTCTCTCTCTCTCTCTCTCTCTCTCTCTCTCTCTCTCTCTCTCTCTCTCTCTCTCTCTCTCTCTCTCTCTCTCTCTCTCTCTCTCTCACCCTCACCCGTCGCGTCGAGTTAAGGCAGTGATGATAGAGACGGTGCCGGAGAAGGTAGAACCGGAAGAGGAGTAGATGGAGAAGTAGGAGGATGGGCAGCATCATCATGGAGGGGGAGTTGACGATAAAAGCTGTCAAGATGGGGACAAGTCAAGCTATAGTAGAGGGAAGGGATTATCTCATAATACCTTTTTACAACCGTAATTCAGCACCTAGCATCCTTAACACAGTCTCTGACAGCCCCCCCTGACAGCCTCCCTGACAGCCCCCCTGACAGCCCCCCTGACAGCCCCCTAACGCTTTATAGGGTTAATATGGCCTCTTGGACACACGACACTGACTCTTACAACCCACCCTTTATTTATGGAAAGTTTCTGGGAGTTAAAGTACTTCTAATTTGTAATGTAGAACAGTGGGCTTCGTTCTTGACTCACAATCTGGGATCTTGGTACACTTCCGGGCGGGACAGGAAGGGTTGGGGATGTTTTCCTTCACCTAATGCACCTGTTCACCTAGCAGTTAATGGGTGTGTGGGTTTGAAGTCTGGGAGGGTCAGCAGTTCGAGCATGGAGGACTTTTATATATATTTATATATATATATATATATATATATATATATATATATATATATATATATATATATATATATATATATATATATATATATATATATATATATATATATATATATATATATATATATATATATAAAACCTGGCTTCCTGTATGTATGTTACTTCCTGTATGAATAACCTGGTTTCCTGTCCCCCGACATAATGAACTAATATTATTATAATAACTGGAAAAAAATTATTTTTACACAAGTCTACCCTTTCAAATAGTGTGTTTATTCGTTTTCTTTCGCTGATCAATTTTCTTCTTCATTGTAATGAGAAACTTCTTTATTTTGTGTATTTATATATACAAGCTGGATCAATATATTCTTAACGTTTATTTGAATTGTTATATTTCTAGAACTGTGTCCTGAGGTCAACTGAGCACAGCGTCTTCCACCAGCGCTCAATGTGAAGTGAGCGCCTTGGCCGCCAGTCTGACAGGTAAAGTGCATTTACAGGTGTAGAATATACCCATACTGTGGGCGGTAGTGGACCCCTTATACCCATACTGTGGGCGGTAGTGGACCCCTTATACCCATACTGTGGGCGGTAGTGGACCCCATATACCCATACTGTGGGCGGTAGTGGACCCCTTATACCCATACTGTGGGCGGTAGTGAAAAAGGTTTCAGACGCACATAATGTACTCAGGAATTGATCGCCAGAATTCATTTAGCGAAGGAAGTGATGAACCAGTTACACAGATTAAGATGCATATCAACAATGGGTGTCGAGAGGAGCTACAAGTACGGTCTCTATAAGCTAAGTAACATACATGTGGAGTGAGTTATAGTCTCATAATTTGATTTGCTTGTCACGGGTCCGTCTAATTACCCAAAGCTACCAAAAGCTACTCAAAGCTACTCAAAGCTACCTAGCATTACGTAAGTAATGAAGAAATATGACATATTTATTCACTATAATGTTGGTGCTGAATGTAGAACATGAAAAACATATTTTTGCTCTGAAATAATATCATTTTATAACGAAATTAGACGAAACTAAGTGGCAGGTGACGCCATAGGAAGTCGACGATCCGAGCGATTCTTAATTCTTCATTACTTACGTAATGCTAGAGAGCTTTGGGTAATTAAATGGACCAAACTGGATATAAATGAGCAAAATTTCTAGTAGCCAATCGTTTTGTATCAAATAATTGCACGTTTCTTAAACGTTTATTTTTGAGCTGTTTATAAATTGCATTATCTTTTTTTTTGCACTCCATCCCATAGTGACGTAGACGTGTGCGAATAATTTTGTTGACAGAATTTACATTTCGTTTGGTCTAATTTAAAGGGAATTAAGAAAAAATTAAAAAGAATGAATGGTGAAAACAGACTTATCGTCTGTTTACGGGTTGTTGGTTTGTGGAAAGGATTACCGGGTAACATATTAGACGTGGATCACTTGGCTGTTTCAAGCGTAGGTTAGACATTCTGGGTGGATGTAAACAAGAGCTAGCTCATATAGCCCAGTAGGCCTTCTGCAATTTCCTTTTTTGTAATGTGCTTTGGCATAAAATACCTGACACATATATGTATAGAATACCTTGAAGATATTGTTTATGTATAGTTCACCATGAACCTATTGTATATGTATACAATACCTTCAACCTATTGTACAAGTATTGAACAAAAGACACCTGGAACCTTTATTTTATGAAATGAACAAAAACATCTGGATCCTATTTTATATAAATAGAACACCTATTTCGAACACTGACTTGGTATATTGCCTATAACACGTGCATGAGGGAACACCTTCGGTGGATACTAAAGATACACTCGTTGAGTTCTTTGAAGGTCTGATAATTTGCATAGCAATAGGTACTAGTCTCTTTCATTGTAAGTTATGAAAGCTTCCCAGCCTCGTCTGGTAACAAGTGTAGAACACGGGGTTTAGATTGTATTGATTTGTTAATTGGGAATAGAACCAGCATGAGAAGCTGGTAACTGGTTCACATGGGTTTGGGTGCCACCCACAGTGGGTTCTTCCCAGGGTGCCACCCACAGTGGGTTCTTCCCAGGGTGCCAGCGCCACCTCCAACTTCTCCCTCAAATATTCCCAGCCGGCTGGAGACGTAATCCGAGTACTCAAGTGCTTTACCCTCCCTACAAAAACAAAGTTTTTAGCTACTGGCAGTCCGTGGGAGACTGCAAGAAACAGCGTCAGACTGTCTCCAAGACGAAGAGAGGAGACTTTTTTGCTTTCGTGGGATATTGTGATGACTGTTAGAGACGATGAGGAATTAAACATTACGGATGACTGATGTTTAATGGAAAGTTTCCTTTTATGTTTCTTCTAGAGAGAGAGAGAGAAAAGAAAGATGTAGAAGGGGAAGAGGCCGGCTAAAGAAGAAAGGACTGTACACTGGCGCTGTTTATTTGTGTAGCATTCCCCTCAACGCCTGGGAATCTCCCCTCAGGAAACTGGTGATCACTCTCCCTCAAGTGGGCGCTGAGGGCTGGCCTGCCCGATGGAGGGAGGGGAGACAGGGGAAGGGAATGGTGGAGAGGCTTCACACGGGCCGCCCTCAATTTGGTCAGCACCCAGTTGACAGGCTGTCGTGTGTAGGTGGAGGTGAAGAGTGAGGAAGCGTATTGAGTTAGACATTAGTGGGTGTGTTAGTGTTAAATTAGACTGTTAGTGGGTGTGTTAGTGTTGAATTAGACTGTTAGTGGGTGTGTTAGTGTTGAATTAGACTGTTAGTGGGTGTGTTAGTGTTGAATTAGACTGTTAGTGGGTGTGTTAGTGTTGAATTAGACTGTTAGTGGGTGTGTTAGTGTTAAATTAGACTGTTAGTGGGTGTGTTAGTGTTGAATTAGACTGTTAGAGGCTTCGTAGTATTGGAGAACCTTGGAAACACAAACCGTAACTGTCTCTATTTTCCGCTTGTTATAACTTGTAATAAAGTTGTTACAACTTGGCTTAACGTGTTTATGACGTATTAGAACGTTGTTACAACTTGCTATATTGGTTGTTATAACTGGTTAGGAGGTGTTAGAACTTGTTCGAACGTTGTACCAACGTCATAGTTTCGGTGTGTGTTTGGCGGGAAAAGCATAGCTGGTATTGTACTGGATGTCATCTGTATGTAAGCATAGACGGGTATTATCAGAGTGGAATGTATAAAGTTTTACTCATCTGATTACGCTTGTGGGGCTTGAGCTTCAGCTCTTTGGCCCTGCCTCTCAATCTTGGCTGCCCTCAATTAGATCTATGCTCTTGGGCTACCAACTGTGAGAGTGGAGCAACTTTTTGACGTTTTAAACATTTTGTTTTCAAGCATTTCGACCGTATTCCACACGCATGTGACTTAAATTTAGATTTAAATTTTGCCCCGAGGGGCGAGTTAATTGTACTTGTAATCCACTCCTCAGTGGATGTAGCCAATGCTCACTGGAGCATACTACTTCTTGGAGCTCTCGGAGCCTCGAAGATAGGGTTACCTTGCGGTGATTTCGGGACTCATCGTCCTCGCGGCCCGGTCCCCACCAGGCCTGCTGGGTGAAGAGAGTCTTACAGTACTTTCCAGGGTTTCTTTCTGCAACGCTTGCAATTTGTGCATGCTCGATGTCTAGAGAGTATATAGTGATATTGGATGATATACTTGAGCTTTGTATAGGAATAGATCTGTTTATTTGTGAATTCGTCCTATTTTGCTTAAAAGCATTTTTGTATATGTTATCATTAATGTGGAGATTGATCCATGTTCTTAAATTAAGAACAAATCTATTAAATCTATCATTTAACTCTATTAAATTAAGCTTGAATCGAAAATATTCTTCATGAGCTGCATTCAAAAGAGTTATTGAGAAGTGTTGGACCTCGCCAATAGGCACACGCCACAGTCCACGCCGCAATGAGGGTGGTGTGGAAGGGGGCTGGGTGGGAGAGGGTGGAATGGAAGGGGGCTGGGTGGGAAGGAGTGGATTGTAAAAGAACGAAGTGGAAGGGGGAAGAGCGGGTGGAAAGGAGCGGAGCAAAAAAGGTGGGGGAGGCATGAACGAAGTTGTAGTGTCGGAAGGGGAAGGTGCCAGGGGGGGGCGTAGTGTCGGAAGGGGTGGTGCCAGGGGAGGGGGGTAGTGTCGGAAGGGGAAGGTGCCAGGGGGGGCGTAGTGTCGGAAGGGGAAGGTGCCAGGGGGGGGGGCGTAGTGTTGGAAGGGGTGGTGCCAGGGGGGGCGTAGTGTCGGAATGGGTGGTGCCAGGGGGGACGTAGTGTCGGAAGGGGTGGTGCCAGGGGGGGCGTAGTGTCGGAAGGGGTGGTGCCAGGGGGGGGGGGTAGTGTCGGAAGGGGTGGTGCCAGGGGGGGGCGTAGTGTTGGAAGGGGTGGTGCCAGGGGGCGTAGTGTCGGAAGGGGTGGTACCAGGGGGGGGTAGTGTCGGAAGGGGTGGTGCCAGGGGGGGCATAGTGTCAAACACACCCTCCTCACCCAGCTCACCACCTCGAACCATGAACCCAGTGACAATGTCGACAATGGCCACCAGACTCCCGCCATTTGTCACTCCTCTCGCCAGGATGGCGTATCCCGGAGGTGCCGGCCCCCTGTGCTTTCCCCTCTCCTATTTCCCCCCTCTCTCTCTCTCCACCCATCTCCCCTCTTCCCCCCCGCTCCCCCTTTCCGTCTCCCCCACCACCTCCCCTCTACGCCTCCTCCGAGCGTGACACAAAGTGTCGAGTGTCGTTTCAGCTAAATCTTTAACGAGGGAGTGTCTGCGTATTTGTGAAGGAGAGGCTGAATGTGATCATTTTCACGGCATGAGGGGGAAAGAGAGAGAGAGAGAGAAATAGAGGGAAGGGAAGAGGGATAGGTCTACCGATGAGGAGGGAGAAAAAGACAGAGGAAAATATTAAGGAAAAGCTGATATGCAAACAGGGCTAGAGGTGAGGAGAGAAGAAGGAGGTGGATGCGAAGTGTATGAAACGGAGGAATTGAAGTAGGGATGGAGAAGGAAGGAAGGAATAGAGGTAGGGACGGAGGGAAGGCAGGAATAGAGGTAGGGACGGAGGGAAGGCAGGAATAGAGGTAGGGACGGAGGGAAGTCAGGGATAGAGGTAGGGACGGTGGAGAAGGAAGGAAGGCAGGATGGAGGAAAGAGAAGAAGGGAATGTATTGCTACATGTGGATGCGGGCGGAAGTATTTAGGTGTTTTATTGTGTCTGTGTTGTAGTGTGTGGACTCACCTCTTTGTGACTGTTGGATCGAGCACTAGCTCTTGGACCTGGCTTGTCTAGCCAGCGGTTGTGTAATGTAGTGACTCCTGACCTATTTGCATATCATATCTACTTTTTAAAGTTTTGAATGTAGTTTGCTTCTGCAACCTGCTCCTTTTATATTCATTCCATTTCCCCACTACTCCTACCTTACACTAAAAGAAAACTTTTCGAGCATCTCTATGGGTCACATGACTCAAGCCATGCCCTCTTGTTTTCTTGGTGTTCATTGTGAACATTTCCTCTTTTTTCCACTCTGTCAATCCTCCCTTGAGTATTTTTTAAGTCGCTATCATGTCTCCCACCTCTCTCTTTCTCTCTCTCTCTCTCTCTCTCTCTCTCTCTCTCTCTCTCTCTCTCTCTCTCTCTCTCTCTCTCTCTCTCTCTCTCTCTCTCTCTCTCTCTCTCTCTCTCTCTCTCTCTCTATCTATCTATCTATCTATCTATCTATCTCTCTTTTCTAGCGTCGTCAGGTTTAGTTCCTTCAGATATCTTCATACCTCATCCGTCGCAATTCGGGGACGAGCCTCGTTGCAAATTTCTGAACTTTTTCGAGTTTCTTGTGTTTTTCTAGATGAGGGGCAGCATACTCTAAGACTGGTCTCACGTAGGTAGTGTACAACGATCTAAATGCCTCCTTATTTAGGTTCCTAAATGATGTTCTGACGTTTGCTAGTGTAGAGTATGCTGCTGACGTTATTCTATTTATATGTGTCTCCGGAGTTAGGTTTGGTGTTATGTCCATAAGTTATAAGAGTTATAATGTCCAAGAGACTAATAAAGTTATATGATAAAGTAACGAATATAAGGCAGGACTGCAGAGAAGGATGGGCAGATTGCATATTTCTGGACAGCCAAAAAGTGTTTGATACAGTACCTTGCACAGTAGATTACCACACAAACTCGAGAGGCAGGCAGGAGTCAGCGAAAAAGCCTTAATATTGGGAAAGAATTATCTGTGTGTGTGCGCGCGCGCGTGTATAGAAGTAAAAAAAACTCGAAAGGTTTTCTAAACAAGGATGTAGACAAATTCCTTTCGGATCGAAAACAAATCCTCGAACACAAATATCCGGTCCTGCCCCCTTTCTGCCCCCTCTCCAATACAAGCGTTGTATCCCACGCCAACACGAGCCGCGGGTGCTGCCTGCCCCCTTCAACACAGGCTTCACACTTCTCTTCCCCCTTCCCCCTGTAAGACAAATTTACAACCCTTCCTCCAACACAACTCTCTGGTCGCCCTCCTTCAACGAGCACCTCCAAAGTCATTTACCTTCCAAGATAAACACCGGACGTCCCTTTTCTCCAACGCCGCCTAGGCTGCGGTCATGTAAACAAAAAATTTATATCTAAATTTTTTTTTCCCACGGTGTCAGAAAAATTATCTCACATATATAATTCAATTTTTTTATATATTATGATTTTGTGCAATGATACACGCTGGTTAAGGGACGTTAAGAGATGTTTTGGCTCTTTTATTGATTTATTTATTGGGTATTTAGAGTTCTTGGGTGAAGCATTTACAGTAAATAAAGCCCATTTTGATATGCTCACGAGCGTAAACAGTTGCAAATCATCGTAAAAGTGCTTTTTTGTTCATAATCATCTCTTAATACGAAAACAAAAAATTTATCTCTTTTTACAACATTTTTTTTGTGTTTTTTGCCCATTCCAATTTCTCATTTCAATCTCCAATTTCCATTTGTCGTCTCAGGATGTCGGGGAAACTGTCGTTTAGGGACCAGCACACTCCCCTAACCGCTGTGTACTCAGCTCAGCAATTAGGGACCTGGTTGTAGAGCAATTAACGGCTCGTGTTCTGTAGATAAACTTGACGCAACACATCATAACCGCTGATTATAGTAGTATCGAGGCTATAATTCCAAGTTAATAACAATTGCCTGGTGTTATTGCTCTATGTGTCCGTTTTCTTAATGATAATTTATTGGGTTGTGAGTTCCGGTGTTTTTTCTCTCTCTTGTCAGGAGAAGAGAGATAGGGGATAGTCCGTGGTAGAAAATAAAGAGATAACTAGGCTAGGAATTCTGTTATCTCTCCTAAATTCCCATATTGATTATCTTCTGACCTAACACAATTTGCTGAATTGATGAGCTCCCTCAAGGCGGCAGCTCAGTGACTTCTACTTCTTCTCTGCAGTTTGGAGGAAGGTTTTCTCGTTTCGATAACTGCACTAGTGGTAATGTTGGGAGACGGGGAAGAATAGGGGCCTCAGGGTTTACAATTGGACTCACTATAGCTTTGCCTATTACGCTGCAGGTTACTCCAACCCGTCCTCATCAACAAACTACAAATTCTCGTTGAACCAGTTACCAAACACCCTGATGTTTCTGTGTTTCTGCTAACTATTCAGCACATCCTAGAGTGAAATAGGATATAACCTGATATATATATATATATATATATATATATATATATATATATATATATATATATATATATATATATATTAGGGTTGAGGCTAGCCTGAGGACAAGTAGGGTTTGTTTACAAACGCTTCATAAGTGATTTTATCTCCAGACTCAAATTCCTCATGAGTCTATGGAGCTGCCTCCTTCGAAACTGCACTTTTTGTTTATATTCCTCTAGTCTTCTTTCTCCTGTTCCCATCATCCTTACCTTGCATTTGTTAAAGGTTGAATTCAAGTATCCACGTGTTAGGACATTCTTGAAGACTGTGTATGCAACATTCTCTCTTAATTATATTAATGTATTTCTTCAACTCCACATTATCTGCAGACATTGACACGAAAGATATTATTTGAGAAGTATATGTTCTTCACTGCATCAATTAAGTGTGTGAAAAAGAGAAAGGAATGAGAGAGAGAGAGAAAGAGAAAAGCATATTGGTAAAGACACAGAGTGATACAAAGAAGCAGAAATAAAGTCTCAGAGAGAGAGAGAGAGAGAGAGAGAGAGAGAGAGAGAGAGAGAGAGAGAGGGGGGGGGGGGGGGAGCTGAGAGTAACGTGAGACTCTTGCCCTCCGGAAGAGCCTGTGTAGTAGACACCTGATGCTTCAAGAGCTGACGCAGCCGCCGGCACTCTCAGCCATACTCGCACACACACACACACACACACACACACACACACACACACACACACACACACACACACACACACACACACACACACACACACACACACACACACACACGGGATCCAAGAGTCAATGCTTGATCCTGCAGACACAACTAGGTGAGTACACACACAGAGGGATCTGGTAGCTGAGTGGACAACGCTTAGGACTCATAATCCTAGCGTCCAAGTTCGATACCGGCGCCGGAGGAAACAGATATACAGATTTTCTTTCACCCTGATGCCCCCTGTTACCTAGCAGTAAATAGGTACCTGTGAGTTACACAGCTCTTACAGGCTGCTTCTTGAGTGGGTGTCTGTGTGTGGGGGAAACAAATCTTGTAAAGATTTAATAAGGTTAAATCTTTAACCTTATCCCTGAAGGACAGGAGTTGTAGACATGCTGGTTAGCGTCATTAACATGAAAGATCACGTCTATGGTAAAAAAAAATTACAAAAATTACAAAGAAACGAATACACTGTCATAAATTCGAAAGCATATTCATACACATACATATTGGAGGCCTGGTCGACGACCGGGCCGCGGGGACGCTAAGCCCCGGAAGCACCTCAAGGTAACCAAGGTACACACGAATATGCGCTAACACGCTAACTAGGTGAGTACACCAACACACTGCCATAGCTCCGAACACGCTATATAAACCCGAAAACAAAGTCATGACACTAGTTATACTGATTATATATAGTATGTTGGCTATACCTATACTGGTTATATAGTATGTTGGCTATACCTATACTGGTTATATAGTATGTTGGCTATACCTATACTGGTTATATAGTATGTTGGCTATACCTATACTGGTTATATAGTATATTGGCTATACCTGCTCACGAACTTATAAACCCGTTCTCACGATCTTATAAACGTCAAAATTGAAGTGGTTTTTTTGACTAACAATAAGCGTATAAATCTAAACAAACCAATCCCTTGAGGTCAATTGATATTTTTTTTAGAATGCGTACAAATTAAGCCTAAATTCTAAATGAAATACCACAATTTTCTCGCGGATGTCGACGTTTGGTCTGTTTCATCCCTGGTGGACGAGTCTCCTTGCATATGCAATAGTTAATTTTCACCTACAGGTGAATTGAAAAGTTGAAAGAAAAGGAATGTTATGAAAACTTGTAATGAGAGAGGGAATTGTTAGAGGGGAAAAGCGTCAAGCCGTTACGACTATATAGCACTGGGAAGGGATCAGGATAAGGATTTGGGATGGGACATGAGGGAAGGAATGGTGCCCAACTACTTGGTGGACGGTCGGGGATTGAACGCTGACCTGCATGAGGCTAGACCGTCGCTCTACCGTCCAGCCCAAGAGGTTGGGCAAAAGTTGTAGTGAAAATTCATTAAAATTTATTTTCGAATTTGACCATAAACTTATAAGTAAACATTTTCAAGCTAATTCTTTAGGCTGTGGCTTCCTGGATAACTGATCCTTATTAATCCTTATTAAGTGTTTCACCATAGATTGACTCCTTGGATAGTGAAATAATCTCTTAAATAATCCTCTAGATTTTTCGTCATTACTCTCTGTAGAACCCTTGCTAGGCAGGTGTGTAAGCTAATCTGTAGTTCAGTGTATTTTAACTGTCTCATTTTTTTTATTATATATGGTTACTATATTGTTTTCTAGCTGTCTGGCAGCTCCCCACCTCTCTTCATGCATTAACTATTGTAAGAGGCCTTTATGACCACTTCTGAGGTATATACACTAAGATCCAATACACCTTCTGTGTAAGTATTCATCGTGATGGGTTATTTTTGTAAGATTAATGTGATTACTTACATATGTTCGGAAATAGGGATAATTAGCTCTTGGACCCGCCTCTAAATGTGTGCTTGTGTGTGTGTGTGTGAGTACATGTCTATGCCTCATTGTATATCCCATTGTATATCTCATTGTATATGTCTATGCCTCATTGTATGAATGAATTTTTATAGTGTGGCATATACACAGAAATAATAATAATAATAATAATAATAATAATAATAATAATAATAATAATGAGAAAATCCACTGGAGCTGTGATGAGGGTTCGAACCTATGCGTTGGGTGCTCCTAGAGGCACGCTCTAAACGACAACGCCAGGATATGGTGGAGGGTGCAGTAGTACCCCAGGTTGTAATTCTTTTGACCATGTCGTGGCGAAGTCGTTTAGAGCGGGTGTCTGGGAATACCAAGTACACAGGTTCGAATCCTCATCACGACTCCTGTAGATTTTCTCATCGATGTGTCACGATAATGGGATTTCTCTGTGTAATAAATTAAATAATAATAATAATTATTATTATTATTAAATAATAATATTATTAAAGATTAAACCAAAAGAACCAAATCTTTAATAAAATTATTTGGTTCTTTTTATATTTTATATTTATACATAAAAAAGATTTTATATATCTTTTTACATCTGACAGATCCAAATCTTTAGTAAAAAAAAATCAGTTAAATAATCCCAAATTATTTCTCGAGTGATAAAAATATTTACATATAGACATTATTTAAGAGGCATAAAATGTTCTCTCACTTGAAACATTATGACAAATTTAAGCGACAAAACCAATGTTGTTAATAAAAAAAAATATTCCACAGGCCACAGTTTATTTTGTGTTATCGTGTAGAACAAAGCAGGACATGCAGGTCCTTTTTTGTGCAGGCAGGAAATTGCTCTCTACCTCTTACAGGGTTAATACAATGCCTACATTTTACGGTGAATTATAATGCAAGGAAAGAATTTCCTCTATCGTGAAACCGCCTATATTACTGGGGTAAGGAACTGATAGAGGAGTCAGGAGAGAATGTGGAGAGGAAGAGGGAGAGAGAGAGAGAGAAGAATAGATACGAGAGTATGGATTGAGGGGGAAACAAAAGAAAATTAGGAAATTAAAGAGGAAGTAATGGAAGCCACCTCCATCCACAAAGAACCAGACCGTTAGTAACGATGAAATAACAAACTGAATATCACCAAATGAACAACAAGGTCAGTAGAGGCGGCATTAGGAGTTAGACCTCACTCCCGCGTAGTCACTGTTAGGTAAAATATATTTGGCGATAGGTGAGTACCCACACCCCCAAAGAAGAAGAAGTAGACAAAAGCAAACGATAATAAACAGCATGTTAAAAGCAGTAGATCATAAATTCATGTTAAAAAATCACCTCAAAGGTGATTTTGAAAACCCTGAAAACCTTGAAAAGCCTAAAAATCACCTCAAAGGTGATTTTGAAAACCCTGAAAACCTTGAAAAGCCTAAAAATCACCTCAAAGGTGATTTTGAAAACCCTGAAAAACTTGAAAAGCCTAAAAATCACCTCAATGGTGATTTTGAAAACCCTGAAAACCTTGAAAAAGATTCAATTCTACGTGATAAGGCCATTCCACACCTCAAATTTTTTGGCATATATATAATTATAGGGGAAAAATCTCTTTGGATTTAATCTCATTTTAAGTGACACCGATCCTTTCATTAAGGGATTAAACTGTTCGATAAAAAAAGGGATGGAAAATATATTGGGGTTCATGGGAGAGATGGAGTAATTTGTCTGGTCGTTCAACAAGGAGTCCGTTGAGAGAAGACGATACGAGGCTCCTTCAGATGATACTAGCTTGGGGCCAGATTCACGAAAGCACTTACGAGCGTGTACATCTTTCCTCAATCTTTGACGGCTTTGGTTATATTTATTAAACAGTTTACAAGCATGAAAACTTCCCACTCAACTGTTGTTATTGTTATAAACAGCCTCCTGGGGCTTCGGAGCTCATTAACTGTTTAATAATTGGAAACAAAGCCGCCAAAGATTGAGAAAAGATGTACACGTTCGTAAGTGCTTGCGTAAGTGCTTTCGTGAATCTGGTCCCTGGTGGTTAGGAGGCAATAGTGAGGCTGTTACGCTCGTTCCTCTCCGTCCCGTCTGTCTATCTGTTTTTGTCTGTCTGTATGTTTCTCTATCAACCCTGATTCGTCACCCACCTGTCTATCATTACGCTATATATATATACCTGTCTGCTTCAACTCTGTACACACACACCTGCTACAGATATATCTGCGTCAGTCGTGGATTCACATGTGTAATTATTTTAAACAGGTGTAAATGACTTGTGTGCTATCTTATTGGTGTTTCTCCTTCCCATATCTCTTAAGTCTTACCCCCCCCCCCCCCTTTACTAGATATCCCTAGAGCACCACCTATCAAACAATTTAGAACCAGGTTCCCAATTACTCTAGTCGATTCAAAGTTTTATTCACAGATTTATTCAGTCCATTTATAATTTAGTTAAAATTGGGTGCCCAGTTGATCCTTCCTGTCCTGGGATCGAACCCTGCCAAAATGCTATCGCTGCACCACAGTGACTGTCAAAACAAGCGCCCCCGGGTGGGCTCGAACCACCAACCTTTCGGTTAACAGCCGAACGCGCTAACCAATTGTGCCACGGAGGCGTGAGGCTATGTGTTTTCTTTTAATTATTTGTTTCCTATGGATATTTTTTTTCACCGTTATTATTAATTTGATTGATGATTTTTATTGCCAGAGGCAATTAGTTTATTGTGCATTTCGTAATCATCCTGTGAGCGGTAGTTTGTTGTACACCCTATACCCATCCTGTGAGTGGTAGTTTGTTGTACACCCTATACCCATCCTGTGAGTGGTAGTTTGATGTACACCCTATACCCATCCTGTGAGTGGTAGTTTGTTGTACACCCTATACCCATCCTGTAAGCGGTAGTTTGTTGTACACCCTATACCCATCCTGTGAGTGGTAGTTTGTTGTACACCCTATACCCATCCTGTGAGTGGTAGTTTGTTGTGCACCCTATACTAATCTTGCGAGCGGTAGCGCAAAAAAAGGCTTACAGAGGGCAGAAAAAAGTCTTAATCTGACCACATCGGAGATTTTTACATTAACAATTTTATATCTGTCTTATACACTTCATAATGACAGCCTGTAACATACTTTTTTAGCGTTGCAACATCTATGTATTTACAACCATTTGTTATACAGAGAATGTGTCTTTTGTTAATACTTAAACAAAGCTTACTTATGGGATATTACAGGGTCATAGAGGAGCTGATGTTTATTAATAGTCTATACACTATACACAGTTTTATTCGTGATCGCGTATACTCATATTTATCTCTTAGAAGCGAAACATGGATGCAGTACAAGGATTTCAGAGATGTTATAAATTATAATAAGTTTTTTAATTGCCATTTCATGTAGTGTGTTTCCTATATCTTGATATTTAAGTAGTTGTGTTATTCTGAACCACCATGTCATGCTTTCATACTCCCCCCCCCCCCACCTCTCTCTCTCTCTCTCTCTCTCTCTCTCTCTCTCTCTCTCTCTCTCTCTCTCTCTCTCTCTCTCTCTCTCTCTCTCTCTCTCTCTCTCTCTCTCTCTCTCTCTCTCTCTCTCTCTCTCTCTCTCTCTCTCCCTCATCTTGCTCCCTCCCAGCAACACACAGAGGCACAGTCGAGGTGAGTGGCGCCATCGGTGCCACTGGCAGGAAGAGTGCCATTAGCAAGAGTGGCACTGGCTCCTGTTCGTCTCCACCAACCCACACCTCCCCATCCCCTAGAGTGCCGCCCCCACCACCCTAAACAGACCATCCCACACCCCTTCCATCATCCTACCCCCCCCCCCCCCCCCTACACTCCTCTCCCTCTCCCTCTCCCACCAGGGCAACGCTCAGCACCCTCCCACAGAGAGGGAATCACCTTGTCCTCTCCCATGGCACTGTGTTCCTCTTCATCTGCAACCAAGAGCTATTCACGTGGGTTCCAATAGCATGTTCTTGTGTGTATTGCTCTTTAGCCTCGATTTGGAGTTGTATCCCAAGATGGAGAGGGGCCAGAGAGGTTCCAAGATGACGAATGCCCCCCCCCACCTTATACCTCACCCCCTCTCACCCCTCCCTCCCCATTGGCCAAGTGTCAGTGGCTGGTTGATGTACAGCGAGTGTTTAATGAAGCAACACGCTATGTAAGTGGTGCAATGTGTGTGTGTGTGTTAAGGTACGAACTGCTACTTGTATCTCTCTCTCTCTCTCTCTCTCTCTCTCTCTCTCTCTCTCTCTCTCTCTCTCTCTCTCTCTCTCTCTCTCTCTCTCTCTCTCTCTCTCTCTCTCTCTCTCTCTCTCTCTCTCTCTCACTCTCTCTCTCTCTCTCTCTCTCTCTCTCTCTCTCTCTCTCTCTCTCTCTCTCTCTCTCTCTCTCTCTCTCTCTCTCTCTCTCTCTCTCTCTCTCTCTCTCTCTCTCTTCTCTCAAATGAGACAGGAAGTTACCATTACAGACCGAGAGAGGGAAGAGAATGTCACACTCTCGTAGCTTGTAGTATATTACAATGACAAGTTAGTGGGGGATGTGGCTAAATACTCCGGAGACTTGCTTTTTAAAATATATCACAAGCTTACGTAGTTTCCCATGGTGAGAATCGAACCTGGAACTTTTTGACGGCTAGTCAAAAGTACGAGAAACCATTCCCACATGTGCCATACACTCACTAAAAGTGTTATCGAACTTCCTGAGTATATTTTCCCCGAGGGCGACATATATGCACTTTCCGAATGTGATAGCATGCAAAGCACTTACAGAGTGCATTGCCGCGTCAATCACTCGCTGAGTGCGTTGTTATCTCAAGTATTAGCTAAGTATCTTACCAGCGAACGCCCACGAGGACGACCTCGTAACTCGTGTCTCCATTATGAGGTCGTAGAAGGTTACACTTCACACTCACCACACACTTAGTCCCTTGATCATGGCTGGTGGTGGTGGGGAGCTTATTGTCAGCCTTGTGAGAGGGCGACGTTAGGGCGATTATCGAGTCTCTTTTACCGTGTTTATGTTCCTTGAGGGGAGGATGAAGGAGAGGGTGATTTTGTGCATGCTTCTCTCAATCTGTCTGTCTTCCTGCCTCTCTCTGTCTGTCTCTGTCTCTCTCTGTCTCTGATACTGTTCTTAAAAGATTCCTCCGTTTTGCACCCGCAAGATAACGTAAGATTTTAAGGGTTGATAGATGTTAATCTTCTTGTTTGAGGAGCTGTTCACTTGAGACAGTTAAGCAAGTTCCAGCTGCGTCTGGGTACAAGTGACAGGATGAACAACCCAGCGGGTTTTCTTCTTATTGGGGAGTGTTGTACATGCTGCTATGGCGGTGTGTCCACTCACAGGATGGGTGGTGCTGCCCAATAAACTCGTCCCTCGGGGCAAAATTTAAAAATTTAAAAAAATCTCGCTCTCTCTCTCTCTCTCTCTCTCTCTCTCTCTCTCTCTCTCTCTCTCTCTCTCTCTCTCTCTCTTTCCCTCTCTCTCTCTCTCTGTACTCACCTAGTAATTCACCTATATGTATTCACCTAGTTGTGGTTGCGGGGGTTTAGCTCTGGCTCTTTCTGCCCGCCTCTCAACTGTCAATCAATCAACTTTTTTTGTTCACACACACACACACACACACACACACACACACACACACACACACACACACACACACACACACACACACACACACACACACACACACACACACACACACACACACACAGGAAGCAACCCGTAACAACTGTCTAACTCCCAGGCACCTATTTACTGCTAGGTAAACAAGGGTGTGTGTGTACGTGTGTGTGTGTGTGTGTGTGTGTGTGTGTGTGTGTGTGTGTGTGTGTGTGTGTGTGTGTGTGTGTGTGTGTGTATGTGTGTGTGTGTGCTAACCGTATTGTATTCGCCTCGTTGTGTTTGCCGGGTCGAACAATAGCTTCTAAGCTCCGCCTTTTCATCTCCTGGTTGATTGATGTACCAACGTTCATTGCTCCTCGTTGCTTTTTCTCGTTGAAGACGCTATAATTAATCTGTCATCTGAGATGGGGAGGAAGGTCTTATATTGATCACTTTTTCCTTGATGGTGATCGAACCCGTCACATCTGAGGCTCTCAAGGATGGTGACCAAGTATCACTATCACCTTAAAGATTCCTCACTTGCTCCTGGAACTTGACAATTAGTATAGAGGTATAAGAGAGTGTGAAAAAGAGTGACTTTTTTCACACTATCCTCACACCCCTTTGGTCATTCTTTCATTTTTCCCACCTTTTTCTTCACTCTTTATTTCCATTCTGTCCCTTTGCCTGCTCCTCGTTTCCCTTTCCATCTCCTCTCCTCATTCTTCACATCTCACTCCATTCACACTGAGGATGGGAAGGGAATTTCCTTTCCTTTCCATTGTTTTTTCTTTCTATCCCTGCTGCCCCTTCATTTGCAATCTCCATTTCCTTAACCTTCTCCCTTTACTATCCTTCTCTTCCCCCCCTCCATCCCCCTTCCTTCACAACCTCTCTCTCCCCTACTCTTTCTTTGCCTTGTTTTCCGCCTCTCTCTTCCGGAACCCTCTCCTCACTACCCCTTTTATCTCCCTGTCCTTATCCTTCACTTTCTCTCTCACTCCTTTCCTTTACCTTCTACTTCCCCTTCCATGCCCGCCTTCCCTTCCTTCCTTCCTTCCTCCCTTCCTTCCATCCCTTTCCCTCGTCCCCTGTACACAGAGGATGACGACATCACGAGCCTCGTCCACCAGGACATCCACAGGATAGAACAGTCAACCCACCAACTGGACGCAGCCAAATTGGATGGTTTGCGGTCACTTCTATCCCCCCCGCTCCCCCCACAGTGCCGCACAGATGACAGAAGCCGGTCGTCTGCGGCGTGTCACATCTCCCATCCCACCCCATCCCACCCCTATCCCATTCCTCCTCCCCCCCCCTCCACCTCCTCCCCACATAGCGGTTATTTGCGTTCTGAAACCTGGTTGTGGGCAGCTTAGAGCTGTGGTTAGGCCGAGCGATGAGGCGAGGTGCAGTTTTTACTGCTCGTTAACAGCAGGCTGTTGGCCACGAAGCTGTTTAGCTTGGGGGAAGGGAGGAGAAGGGGGGGGGGGAGGGCGGTATCTTTCATCCGGACTGTACTGGGTAGAGGGTTGTGGGGGTGAGGGTAGGGGGGGTGCACTATGTGTCATCTGGACAAAACCTACATATATGGTTTATGACATATATATATATATATATATATATATATATATATATATATATATATATATATATATATATATATATATATATATATATATATATATATATATGCAACCCCACATCAGGTACCCAACTGCCACGTATGTATTTAGTTTTAGGTGAACAGTTGCATTAGGTAAAAGGAAACATGGCCAACCCTTTCTGTCCCGCCAGAGAATCGAACCCCCGGGATCCCCGACTATGTGTGAGTCGAGAACGATATCAATTTCTTTATTAAAAACAAGATAACATTTGGGTACGGTGGCAGTTGGTCTTAATCATTTATTGTGCTTCTCGTACCCATTCCGGGGGAGGTGGTGGGAGGGGTTGGTAGCCGCAGGGACGTTAGAAAGAACTTTTCCAGTGTCAGAGTAGTTAACAGGTGGAATGCATTAGGCAGTGATGTGGTGGAGGCTGACCCCATACACAACTTCAAATGTAGATATGATAGAGCCCAGTAGGCTCAGGAATCTGTACACCAGTTGATTGACAGTTGAGAGGCGGGACCAAAGAGCCAAAGCTCAACCCCTGCAAGCACAATTAGGTGAATACAACTAGATGAATACACACACAACTCACTTTACTCACTATGTTACCCGCTCTTCTATAGCAGCAATAAAGCAGCCTATCTAAATGATATCAAAACAGTAGGGAACCCTTCCAGGTCTCCTGCTTCTATGAGGCGTCGCCAGGGGCGCCCAGGAGCGGGAAGGTAAACAACCTTAACTGATAGCCGGATAGGGTCACACGCCCTCTGGTTAAGGGTTTGTTTATGAAGGTCAGCTGGGAAACAGGTCGACGGGAATGGAATTGCTTTTGTGAAATTGAAATTGAAATAAGTTTATTGAGGTAAAACACACACAAAGGGATGAGGTAGCTCAAGCTATTCTCACCCCGTTCAGTACATCGTGTTAATACATACATAGACACACATCACAAATAAACATATTACCATGCTTTTGTGGGTTTGACGGAGCAGAGTTTTGGACAACGTTTGATGATTAGAGGATCTTGTGTGTATAGGGGCGGCTAGAAACATGCTGGAATTAGTTGTGCAATTTCGAGAGTGTGGCGAGGAGATGCTGGAGTTTAGAAGACAGTTTTGAGCTTTTCTTGATTTTTACCCAAAAGACCCCATTATGGCCTAGAGGGGATTAGAAAAGAAGGAATATCTGGAAGATATTAGACATGACCTCTGTTGTAGTAGAGGACCGGTGGACCATGTGATGTAGAAGTGTGGGAACGCCATTAGTGGTCACAGATGTAAAGCAGCTGTTTACATCTGTGATGACATGTTGAAAGATTCCTTACAGTGATGTGTAAAGTGTTGGACGGCACTCAGTTCGTAAGGTTGGTATTACTGCCAACCCTCGTCCTCTCTCTCGTTAATGGGCTTTCTTGCTATGTAGTCGTAATGGCTTAATGGGGGGCTTTCTATTGATAATTCTCTCTCTCTCTCTCTCTCTCTCTCTCTCTCTCTCTCTCTCTCTCTCTCTCTCTCTCTCTCTCTCTCTCTCTCTCTCTCTCTCTCTCTCTCTCTCTCTCTCTCTCTCTCTCTCTTTCTCCTTCCTTCTACTCCTTCCTCCCCCCCTCTCTTTTCTCCCCTCCTCTCCTTCCTCCCCCCCCCTCCTTCCTCTGCCCCCCCTCCCCCCACCCACCTCCCTCCCAATATTATCTGTCCGCTGCATAGCGGAGGGACTAAAGGCCTGGGTGTCTAGTTACAGCGGCGACCCTTTAATGGTACACTCTTAATCTGGTCTCATACCACAGGTCATCTACCCCTCAGATCCTTGTCGTGAGAGGAGGAGGAACCTGGCGAGGGGACACTTATGTGAGTGCCACTTGGAATATGTAAATGAAAATGAGTCAGAAGAAGAGACTTACTGTTTTCTCTAATACCAACTGTACTCACCTAGTTGTGCTTGCAGGGGGTTGAGCTTTGGCTCTTTGATGCCGCCTCTCAACTGTCAATCAACTGGTGTATAGGTACCTGATCAACTGGTGTATAGGTTACCTGATCAACCAGGCTGTGACTCATACGTCAGGCTGCGAGCAGCCGCGTCTAACAGCCTGGTTGATCAGTCCAGCAACCAGGAGGCCTGGTCGACGACCGGGCCGCGGGGACACTAAGCCCCGGAAGCACCTCAAGGTAGCCTCAAGGTACGTAGGGTCCTGAGCCTACTGGGCTCTATCATATCTACATTTCAAAATGTGTATGGAGTCAGTCTCCACCACATCACTGCCTAATGCATTCCATTTGTTAGCTACTCTGACACTGAAAAAGTTCTTTCTAATGTCTCTGTGGCTCATTTGGGCACTCAGTTTCCAGCTGTGTCCCCTTGTGCGTGTGCCACTCGTGTTAAATAGTCTGACTTTATTTACCCTATCAATTCCTCTGAGAATCTTATATGTAGTAATCATATCCCCCTCTAACTCTTCTGTCTCCCAGTGACGTGAGGTTTAATAACCGTAGTCTCTCCTCGTAGCTCATACCCCTCAGTTCGGGTACTAGTCTAGTGGCAAACCTTTGAGCCTTTTCCAGTTTAGTCTTATGCTTGACTAGATATGGACTCCATGTTGGAGCCGCATACTCCAGGATTGGTCTGACATATGTGGTATACAAAGTTCTGAGAGATTCCTTACACAAGTTTCTGAATGCCGTTCTTATGTTAGCCAACCTGTCATATGCTGCTGCTGTTATCCTCTTGATATGAGCTTCAGGGGACAGGTCTGGCGTGATATCAACCCCCAGGTCTCTCTCTCTCTCTCTCTCTCTCTCTCTCTCTCTCTCTCTCTCTCTCTCTCTCTCTCTCTCTCTCTCTCTCTCTCTCTCTCTCTCTCTCTCTCTCTCGAAGTATTTCATCTCCCTAATGATGCCTTGTATCTGGTCTTCTGCTCCCTACACCTATCTTCAGTGTGTGTGTGTGTGTGTGTGCGTGCGTGTGTATGTGTGTGCGTGCGTAGTAGTAGCACGTAGGAGTGGCCAGGGGAGCGATAATGGTCCAGTTTGTGGAATTTGGTGATCTGAGGCGCCAGCCTAGCGCTAATTAGACAGGTCACTTACAGACCTCAGACCCCCCCCCTTCTCTCCCTCTCTCTCTCTCTCTCTCTCTCTCTCTCTCTCTCTCTCTCTCTCTCTCTCTCTCTCTCTCTCTCTCTCTCTCTCTCTCTCTCTCTCTCTCTCTCTCTCTCTCTCTCTCTCTCTCTCATGACACCAGTTTTCAACTAAAATACAAGCTTCTCCTTAGCATACAAAACAAATAACACAGCATACACCATAATATATAAATAGTCAAAGCGGCAGTTTCGTTGGATTTAACAAACGAGTTTGTTACGTTGCGATTAACGAAGGTCCAGGACCATTATCGACCAGGTTTTATCTCCATAGCCAGTGGCTGACCCAGATGGTGTGACAAGGAGCCCAAAGAAGCAATTTCTTGTAGCTAAACACACACACACACACACACACACACACACACACACACACACACACACACACACTTAGGTGAGTACACACATATATATATATATATATATATATATATATATATATATATATATATATATATATATATATATATACAACAAAAACACAACGCAACCGTTGTTGTATTGCATGTTTTGACTCTATTGTATTCTGAATCTCAACGCAGCAATCGCCCGATGAACCGCCAAGCATTTGGAACGATCTTGGGGCAAGCACAGCCAACAATTACCAGGAGTCCATACTTGGACAGTAGGCGAACCAGGTACACCATTAAACAATGTTGCAGACTCACTATCTGGTCATTATCTGCAATAATATTTTCTGGAACAATAACTGTGTTCTCGTTCTCAAGAGTCCAGCTGGGTATTTGAAGAAAGGAAGGAATGAGATGTAGTTCTGAGTGTTTTTAATATATCTTTATTGATCATATTGATTTACTTTGATTAGATATTAAGTTTGATCGTATTGCAGTGAGGTTGCTGCTCATATTCACTGCCACACAGGACAGTGAGGTTGCTGCTCATATTCACTGCCACACAGGACAGTGAGGTTGCTGCTCATATTCACTGCCACACAGGACAGTGAGGTTGCTGCTCATATTCACTGCCACACAGGACAGTGAGGATGCTGCTCATATTCACTGCCACACAGGACAGTGAGGTTGCTGCTCATATTCACTGCCACACAGGACAGTGAGGATGCTGCTCATATTCACTGCCACACAGGACAGTGAGGTTGCTGCTCATATTCACTGCCACACAGGACAGTGAGGTTGCTGCTCATATTCACTGCCACACAGGACAGTGAGGATGCTGCTCATATTCACTGCCACACAGGACAGTGAGGATGCTGCTCATATTCACTGCCACACAGGACAGTGAGGTTGCTGCTCATATTCACTGCCACACAGGACAGTGAGGATGCTGCTCATATTCACTGCCACACAGGACAGTGAGGTTGCTGCTCATATTCACTGCCACACAGGACAGTGAGGATGCTGCTCATATTCACTGCCACACAGGACAGTGAGGATGCTGCTCATATTCACTGCCACACAGGACAGTGAGGATGCTGCTCATATTCACTGCCATACAGGACAGTGAGGACGCTGCTCATGTTTACATTCGCTATATAGGCGTTAAAAATCACTTCCAAAGAACAAACATTAAATACTATTATTCATCTCTGCTTCCTCTAATTATGCATTCCAGTCATGGTCCTTGTACCACCTTGTGTGGTATACAGAGAGACTATACAATTAATACAAATTCACATGCAAGCCTTTCAGAGATGGGACGAGAAAGACATAAATTAGAAACTCTCCTTATTAAGAGTTATAAGAAAAGCTTAACTTACTTTATCTAGAAAGACGAAGAAGACGAAGAGTGAAAAGTGACACTACAGAAGGCTATAAATGGATGAAAGGACATAACAAAAGAGATATTCAAAGGTCTTATATATATATATATATATATATATATATATATATATATATATATATATATATATATATATATATATATATATATATATATATATATATATATATATATATATATCAGCTGCGTTGTATATGGGGCCCTGTAAGCCTTCTGTAGTTCCATTTGTATTTATATAAAAGATATATATGTTGTCTGTATAATATAATGTATATGTTCGATGTACGACAGCGCGCCGAGTGAAACGCTTTAGCAAGGAGAAGGCTAACAGGCTAACCACTCAACGATTGGTAATTGGCTGCCGGAATACAGGAGCCGGACTTAAATCCTTGCAGACCACATGTCTACAAACTTGATGCTCGTTTTATCGCTGATATCTCCGAGAGAGAGAGAGAGAGAGAGAGAGAGAGAGAGAGAGAGAGAGAGAGAGAGAGAGAGAGAGAGAGAGAGAGAGAGAGAGAGAGAGAGAAAGAGAGAGAGAGAGAGAGAGAGAGAGAGAGAGGGAGAGAGAGGGAGGGAGAGAGAGAGAGGGAGAGAGAGGGAGAGAGAGAGGGGCTGTAAACAGAGGGCTCACCAGAGACTTGAAGCACTAGAGGGCACCTATGGATCACCTCACCTGTCTTCTACCCCACACTTTACCTGGATTAAGATAAAAAAGAACAGGTAGAAGGTTGTTGGGTTGATGACGGCGGCGGGTCCCTGGAAGGGAGGTTATACCTGGAGGATATACTGGAGGTATATCCGGCACTTCGACCACACGATTTCCCCAGCGTCGAGCCGCCTCCCTTTGCCGCCTTTGGACCCGGTTGTATATTACCTGTGGCGTCGGTGTTTTGAAGTCGTGACGGAGAAAGGTGTTCTGGATGTCCACATACAGCCGGCCCTCTTGCTAGGACGTGCACCCAGAACATCTGGATGTACCATACATCCGGCTCCTCTACATTCACCATTTCACTCAATACTGTTGATGTGCACCCGTGGAAATAATTTTTTTTAGCAACATTGAGACTAGCTAGTACCACCCCCAAGTACCTGAGACCAGCAAGCAACTAACGACACCAAACACAACCAATCACAAAGCACTTAACACCACCAAACAGAACCCCACCACAAAGCACTTAACACCACCAAACACAACCCCACCACAAAGCACTTAACACCACCAAACACAGCCCACCACAAAGCACTTAACACCACCAAACAGAACCCCACCACAAAGCACTTAACACCACCAAACAGAACCCCACCACAAAGCACTTTACATCACCAAACAGAACCCCACCACAAAGCACTTAACACCACCAAACACAACCCACCACAAAGCACTTAACACCACCAAACAGAACCCCACCACAAAGCACTTAACACCACCAAACAGAACCCCACCACAAAGCACTTTACATCACCAAACAGAACCCCACCACAAAGCACTTAACACCACCAAACACAACCCACCACAAAGCACTTAACACCACCAAACAGAACCCCACCACAAAGCACTTTACATCACCAAACAGAACCCCACCACAAAGCACTTAACACCACCAAACACAACCCCACCACAAAGCACTTAACACCACCAAACAGAACCCCACCACAAAGCACTTTACATCACCAAACAGAACCCCACCACAAAGCACTTAACACCACCAAACACAACCCACCACAAAGCACTTAACACCACCAAACAGAACCCCACCACAAAGCACTTAACACCACCAAACACAACCCACCACAAAGCACTTAACACCACCAAACAGAACCCCACCACAAAGCACTTTACATCACCAAACAGAACCCCACCACAAAGCACTTAACACCACCAAACAGAACCCCACCACAAAGCACTTAACACCACCAAACAGAACCCCACCACAAAGCACTTAACACCACCAAACAGAACCCCACCACAAAGCACTTTACACCACCAAACAGAACCCCACCACAAAGCACTTTACACCACCAAACTGAACCCCACCACAAAGCACTTAACACCACCAAACACAGCCCACCACAAAGCACTTTACACCACCAAACAGAACCCCACCACAAAGCACTTTACACCACCAAACACAGCCCACCACAAAGCACTTTACACCACCAAACAGAACCCCACCACAAAGCACTTTACACCACCAAACAGAACCCCCACCACAAAGCACTTTACACCACCAAACTGAACCCCACCACAAAGCACTTAACACCACCAAACACAGCCCACCACAAAGCACTTTACACCACCAGACACCTACCCCTGCCAAACAGCTCCCACCAATTTTCATCAATTGAAACAAAATTTGTTGCCCATCTACACCTAAGATCACCAGTCATTAGACCCTCCAGACTTACAGGTAGGAGGTACCTGGCATTTTGCAATTACTTTATTCCCTCTCGTGTTCATGAGGATATCCTCATAATGCACCATTGTTTGCCATTGCAGGTTTGCAGGCTACTACTGGTTGCACGATCCTGCATGACTAACATCCTGCAATAATGGGGCTCAAGCTTCATACCCAAAGTCTAATTACCCCAAATCAAGTCTTAATTACCCAAAATCGAGTCTAATTACTCAAAGCTACCTAAAGCTTCCTAGCATTCCGAAAGTAATGAAGATATATGATATATTTACTCACTATAATGTTGGTGCTGAATGGTCTAGTTCAGGGTCGTAATGGAAGATGTGACTATGCACTGCAAAGCAAAGTAAAGCAAAGCAATGGAGCGTGTACCATCTTGGAACCACCGCAAATCTTAAAACCTGTACCAATGTACAATCATTGTCGACAAAGAATCCTCGCCAACATAGATTCTTTACCAACATAGAATTCTGTATATTCGGCAATGTAGAATCTTCACAATTATATACTCTTTGCCATCATAAAATCTTTGCCAACATGGAATCTTCATCAACGGGGTTGATGATTGATCTTCATCAATCATCAACATGGATACTTCGCCAACATTGGATCCTGTTTAAGCACAGTTGACGATCAAGACATTTCACTCACACTTAAATAATTCATGAATTAAAACAGATGCCAGAAGGAAACACCTTCTGAAATACCTTCACCACCTTTTAATACCTTCTGAAACGTCTACAAATATACAATCTTTGAAGTCTTTCAAGTAGTCGTGGAAACAATCGTTAGGAGATTGTTAGCTAACTTCAAATAGCCAAATATACAAACGTTTTGACTGAGATAATTGGCCAAATGCAAACGTTTGATTTTAACAGTTTATGTTAAACAAATGTTTCCAAACGTTTTCAACTTTAAATAATTCGTTAGTAAAGCGAGCAATTTAGCTGGATAAATATATAAAGTGATCTCCTTAGTCGGTTAGAGAAACTCTCTCTCTTACTCTCTCTCTCTCTCTCTCTCTCTCTCTCTCTCTCTCTCTCTCTCTCTCTCTCTCTCTCTCTCTCTCTCTCTCTCTCTCTCTCTCTCTCTCTCTCTCTCTCTCTCTCTCTCTCTCTCTCTCTCTCTCTCTCTCTCTCTCTCTCTCTCTCTCTCTCTCTCTCTCTCTCTCTCTCTCCCACTTGGTTTCCAAGACACCTGCCAGGATTACTGACATTAACGATAAATATATTAGAGATGAATTGCTAGCCAAGACTCCGTACTGGAGAACGGTAATGAGTGGATGGTCAACTTCTTCAACCCTCCCTCTATTCTTTTCCTTACGTCATCCCGCTCTCCCTTTCCACTATCCTCTCCCTTTTCCATCCTCCATCTCTTCCTTTCCTTCCATCTAATCTCGATTCTTCTCTCTTTTCTTCCTTCTCGTCTCTATTCTCCACTCCCTTCTTTTCTATTCCCTAGACTCCCTATTTCCTTTTATAATTATATTCCTTTCTCTCAACCCTCTATCCCCTCCCACCCTCTCTCCTCTCTCCTATCCCTTCCCATCCTCAACTTTTCCATTCACCCTTTTTTCATTTCCTCTCGTCTTCTCTTTCTATTATTTCCCTCTACCTTACCCACCATCTCCCTCCTTCCACCCCCAATTATAGCCCTTCCCTCAACCATTCCTCCTCTTCCCCAAACTCTTCCCATGATTGAGGATTGATAAAGATAAAGCCACCCAAGAGGTGGCACGGGCATGAATAGCCCGTAAAATAGCTCTTCCCATCACTTCAACCGCTACATATACGTCCGCATGACTCAGGAAATTATGCATGTTACATAGCGGTAATTTGTTATTTAAGCTATAGAGACAGGACAAAATATGAACCTAAGGAAGTGGAAAAAAACAAAATAACAGAAGGGACATGAGAGAGAGAGAGAGAGAGAGAGAGAGAGAGAGAGAGAGAGACAGAGAGAGAGAGAGAGAGAGAGAGAGAGAGAGAGAGAGAGAGAGAGAGAGAGAGAGAGAGAGAGAGAGAGAGAGAGAGAAGAACGCTGTACAACTGACTAGAGAAATCAACAAATTATACCCTGTAGAATCCCTTGTTTTCCGTTCTCACGGTCGCGGGTGATGGTATTCGATCACCCATCACAGTTTTAGGGTTAACATATATCAAAGCTCTGTCCCAGTGTCGCCTTTTATTTGTAATTGTATATTTTGTTTATTGTGTATGTAATATTATAGCCTATTTGCATGCAGTACCTGTTTTTTTTGTTCTATTTCTTCGTCATGTATTTGTTCCTATTGTGTGGATGGAAGAGACTTTCTCATCTCTCTCTGTCTGTGCCTTTCTCTTGTTGATCACTCACTGCGAAAGCATCAGTTATGAAGTGCTGGTGGCCGGGAAAGTCTGAACCCCAAAGTCTTTGAATTAAACCAATATGGGAGAAGATTAAGCCTTTGAAAAATGAGACAAGACAGGAAACTGATAAGGACAACGAAATATGTGACATTCCTATTCAGCGTTTTGTTTTGATTATATATATATATATATATATATATATATATATATATATATATATATATATATATATATATATATATATATATATATATATATGTGTGAGTGTTCCAGGACGGACCGAAACATCGTCGTCTCTTCATTTTCTAGTGTGTGGTTTTGGTCCATCAATAAAAATAATAATAATAACGATAATAATTGAAAATTATCTAATAATTCGTTTTGTCGAGGGACAGGGAGTCTGTGTATGTATATTGTTAGGAGAACAGCAACATTAGGTGAAAGAAAACGTGCCCAACCATTATTCTGTCCTGCCCGGGGTTCGAACCCGGGATTCCCGATTGTGGGTCGAGAGTAACCCGCAATTATACTACCGAACTCCCCCCCCCCATAGCCGTATATAATAATTGGAATGCAAATGAACACAGCTCGCCCTACGGCAGATTAGCACACTCAGAGTGTGTTCGAAATATTGGAACATGACAGGCAGGAGCGGGGATAATTTATATGGTTAATTACACATAATTAATCTCTCCAACCTATAATTAGTTTCGATTTATCCCCCCTCCCTACCCTATTCCATATCCTAATCCCTTCCCCCCTTTCTTTATCCTATTCCCCCTCTGTATCCACCCATACCTCCCTTCCCTCGAATCTCCATCCCTCCCCCCCTCTCTCTCTCTCTCTCTCTCTCTCTCTCTCTCTCTCTCTCTCTCTCTCTCTCTCTCTCTCTCTCTCTCTCTCTCTCTCTCTCTCTCCATCACCTACCCTTTTCTCCCTAATCTATCCCCCTAACTCTCCCCTCCCCTTTTATCTCCCATCCCCTATTCCCTCCTTTACTCTCTCTTGCTCCTCCTTTTGCTTTCCCTTCCACCACCTGTAAATAAATCTGGATTTACACTTTTCTTATGAAAGTTAATTTTCCCGTATATCAACGTGACATTAGAGATGATGAAGAACAATAATTAAATAATTGTGATAATTTATTATAATAATTTATTATAATAATTGTGATTTTCAGAATATCAGAGAAATGATTTGTAAATGACGATAAATATACTCAAAAAAAATAGCTAATGGTGCTATTATAATAATAAATTATAGGATGGAAATGATAAAGTCAGTTGTGTATATCATGGAATTAAACACCTTGTGTAGCTCAGGATATCTTTTCACGACGCCTTGTGAAGTTCAGGATATCTCTTCACAGCGTCTTGTTAAGTTCAGGATATCTCTTCACAACGCCTTGTGAAGTTCAGGATATCTCTTCACAACGCCTTGTGAAGCTCAGGATATCTCTTTACAGCGCCTTGTGAAGTTCAGGATATCTCTTTACAGCGCCTTGTGAAGCTCAGGATATTACTACCAGTTGGTGTTAGTGACTAAAATTGATGTTGTAAGTTGTATTTGGTCTAATGACGTGTTGTATCTTGTTGTATCTTGTTGCATCATGTTGATAGCGAAATGCTTCACCCATATCCTGCTATTTTTAGTATTGCAAAATAAAATTTAAGACACTGATGTATTAAAACGAGCATTACATTCCCTATAGCATGTCTATTGAACGTATATTGTGCTATTTGTATCGAGTATGTCTATTAATGTACTCTTGATAATCTTTTGTACCAGTAAAGTATTAAGTTAACGACCAATTGTGCAGACTGTTTGACCTCTGACCTGGATTGACCTGATGGAGAGGTGTGGTCAGGTGAGCATTTAGAAGGTAGTGGCGACAGGGACGAGGTCACACCATCAGTGTGACCTCACCACGATGGTGGAGTTTTTTAGGTGTGGCTAGTATTAAGAAGGTATTGAGAAAAATACCACACATCAAGGGTGATATGTATTAATTTGTGTTATAAAGTGAATAAATAAAGGCGTGTATATATTATACAGCCTCTAGCACACGTGTATATATATATATATATATATATATATATATATATATATATATATATATATATATATATATATATATAATACCACCTATACTCTCCCCCAAGACACACCCTGTTTCAGTGACAGTCATAAACAAAGCCATTAGGAAAACACACACACACACACACACACACACACACACACACACACACACACACACACACACGCGCACACACACACACACACACACACACACACACACACACACACACACACACACACACACACACACACACACACACACACACACGCGCACACACACACACACACACACACACACACACACACACACACACACACACACACACACACACACACACACACACACACAATATTTCCCTTCCCACCTCCTTCCCAATCACCTGAGACACCGGCCTCCCCTTTGGGGAAGCACCAACCACCTTATCCCTCCCTTAATCTGATAATTATTCAGAGCTTGACGAAGGGCATTTAGTCACGGAAGGAAGAAGTTCGGTAAGTGAAAGACTGCCGGCTGGACCAACTGGGTATTAAGATGCGGGGTGGGCAGGTATAGTGCTATACCTGCTATACCTGGGTATACCTGGGTATACTGGAAAGGTAACTGTAGGGGACACCTTGTTTGGCTTGCATGGGGGAGAGATGGGCGTGAAGCTAGAATGGGGAGGGGGGGGGAGAGGAGAGGAGGGTGTGGAGGTGGGGGGGGAGGGAGGAAAACAAGGGGTCTAGAAGAGGGGGGGGGGGGGGACGGTAGGCTGAATTACGGGGTCACCATAGCCCGTGCTACTTGGACACCGTTCTGAGTAGCTAAATCTAAAACAACAACAAACAATGTAGGCTGAAACAGTTGTTTTGGAGGAGTAAGAGGGCTGAACGGGGAAGCTGGATCGTTAAAAAACAAAACAAAAAGAATTAGTTTAAGGACTAATAGATGGGACTAGTGGACTAAAAATGGCTTGGCACTAAGAGTGGAGGGAGGGGGGGGGGGTTAAGAACTTACCTAAGATCCTCAAGACTATTACGTCGGGTAGTTATAACTACTCTTGTACCATCCGTAATAAATGCCAAGTACAATTGTGCCCTACTTTTCTCTCCTCAGTTGGAGGAAAACAAACCTTCCAGGGGAAGGGGAAAGGGGGTTGTGAGGGTAAAAGAGGGGGGGGGGGGTATATCGCAGCGAGAAGATTCAGTAATACCAGAGCCCCTCTCATGGCCTCTGGTATTGCAAGCGACGTATTACTTCTAACGATGCTTCTATTCCCCCCCTCCCCCCACAAACGTCAAATCTTGCCAATAGAAGGAGCAGTATAGTAGCTAATTATATACATAATAGCAGTTTCATCATCCATATATATATATATATATATATATATATATATATATATAGTACCACCTCTAGCTGGAAGAAGGGGGACCCATAGCCTCGGAGGAAACCACGCATAACGCATTAGAGGGAATGTTTAGATCCCCTCCAATACAGTTTCTGTGTGCTTTTCTCCTACCACCCCCTTCCTTATATATATATATATATATATATATATATATATATATATATATATATATATATATATATATATATATATCATCCAGTCATCCTTTAAATAAACACGTCGACTCAGTGATAGGATTCTGAGTCTTTTTGCTAAATAATTACATTTTGTAGCTGTTAACTATGCTCTGAGGTGATCAGCTCGCCTACCTGACACCGGCTTGGGATGACCTCTTTTGACCCCCACCTGACCCCACGACCACTCATCCCTTGGGAGAGGAGGGAGGCTTCGAGGACCTGCTTTCATGTGCTCTTTAACTGCATATACACAGAAGTTCACCAGTGGTTCCTGTGTTGGGAGAGGTCAACCCAAGCTGGTGATTAAGAGGGATTTGGCCGCTGTTCGGGAGAGATGTATGTGTGGTGTTGGTGTTGGGAGGGGGGGGGGGGAAGGTGTAGGGAGTGCACGCTATACCTGTGATAAACACACCCACACACACACACAAACACACATGCAAATGGAATGCATTAGGCAGTGATGTGGTGTAGGCTGACTCCATACACAGTTTCAAGTGTAGATATGATAGAGCCCAATAGGCTCAGGAACCTGTACACCTGTTGATTGACGGTTGAGAGGCGGGACCAAAGAGCCAGAGCTCAACCCCCGCAAGCACAACTAGGTGAGTACAACTAGGTGAGTACACACCTGGTGTGTGGTGGCTGAGTGGACAGCACTCAGGAGTCTCGTAATCCTGGGGGACGGGGTTCGATCCCCGGCAGAGGCAGAAACACGTGGACAGAGTATCTTTCACCCTGATGCCCTTGTTACCTAGCAGTAAATAGGTACCTGGAAGCTAGACAGTGCGTGTGTTAGAGATAAATATGTGTAGTAAACATAATAGAGTTTATGTTTACTACACTTAGTCCAAGAGCTAATAGCTCGATTCTGAAGATACAAATAGTAAATACGTCTGATAATTCCACTAATTCCCGTGTTAAGTCGAGCCTCTCTGAGCTGAATGACATCAGCTACACTCAATAGCTTCTTTCACTCCATTCGCTCCCTCCTCCTCTCTCTCTCTCTCTCTCTCTCTCTCTCTCTCTCTCTCGCCAGTGAGCCTCTGGGATTCAGAGGCGGAGGAAGGAGGCGGAGGAACATCAGCTACGCATGATAGGGTCGAAGATTATATTAAAATAATCCACTAGAGATAAGTGGGGGTGGGGTAGGCCGAGGTAGGCCTATACATGCCTCGCTTCTGTCCACTGCACTCCGTTTATCACCCTCATACCGGACATCGGGCTGGAGGCTGACTGGCCGGATATCGAAAGCGAATAGTTTGAGCTAATGGAGCCACTGATGTCACACGCAGGAATGCCTCATTCCCAGACCCAAGTTCGAAGCCAGCAAGTAAGCAGCCTATTCTAAATTCGAAGTCAACAAGATAAGAAATGTCTCCTGACCATTTAGAATTTAGAAAGTCTATTCGAAATCCCAATTTAACACATCTGTTCAGTACGCGACTTGTCCACATTCAATGTTGTTTGATTCAGAAATATAGAGACAAGCGAAGCTCCGAATTTTGGTTCACAGTTTTCTCATGACAGCGTCTCTTATCAGCCAGAAAATAAAGGCACCATTTTAAAGGAGTCAGAAGCCAAGAAAAGGCCCACCACATTCCTTTTGTTAAGGATCTGATCGTCGCATCCAAAACCTTTTGATTCTTTTCTCTCTCTCTCACTCCTGACCACCTCACTTCACACAAAGAGGATTTGAACCCAAGTAAAAAGGCTCACGTTGGCCGTTTTCTATGCGGGGGTTGAGATTCGAACCGAGGTCATTTTGGAGATGAGTGAATGTCGAGCGACGCCGTGATTAATTGACCTGTTTCGAGCAGTAGCAAATGGCTGATAGCTTGTTTGACCCGATTATTCAGAGAATGAGAAATACTAATTTAAATATCGGTTGATGTGATTTTTATAGCCACAAAAATACTTCAAGTATACTTCATCTGTATGATATTAGGCTTATAATATACTCATGGCGGATGTTCCGATTAGCGCAGATTATAACTCTTTTTAACTGAGATTGACTGAAAAGTGTGTATTTGTGTATATATGTGTTTCTCGTCTACCGTCTGTCCTCTTTATCCAGTTGCTCCTTTTCTTTTTACCCCTTTCGTGTATGTCTTTATTATTCCCCTGCGTCGTTGGGTTCCCCTCTTCTCTTTCCCTTTCTCCTTTTACTCTCATCCTCTCTTTGTGTGTGTGTATATATATATATATATATATATATATATATATATATATATATATATATATATATATATATATATATATATATATATATATATATATTTATTTATTTATTTATTTAACTTTTCATGTTCCACAATTGCCTTATTTTCCTTTCTCTTGTTCCTCTATTTATTCCTCTACTTCTCTTGCACCTCTGCCTCTTCTCTTCCCCCTCCTCCCCCTCCTCCTCCTCCTTCCCTCAGGTGTCACAGAGTTTTCCCTCTGTGGTGAAGGTGGGGGGGGGGTGGGGGGGGTGAACCACACACACACTATTAAGTATGAAGGATTAAAGGGACGGTTTGCCCTCCCCCCACCACAACCCAGGGGACCACAGGTGCGTCTGTTGGGACGCTTGGGATGTGGTCGGGATGAGGGTGTGGTCACTGGTTTGAGGTGAGGTGAGGAGAGAGAGGCGGGGGGAGGGGCTGGGATTGTGTGTGCTGTGATTGTGGGTTGTGAGGAGGGTGGCGGGGGGGGGGGGAGGGGGAATACTCGACTTTTTAGTACTTTTTTTCAGTACTTATCTTTTCAGCACTTAGCGTGTATTTAGCAATTAGGTCTATCACTTTTTTCATGCCCCTTGCCTCCTAGCCTTGGTTGTATATACTATTATCCACGTATCCACGTATATTATACTATTATCCACGTATACGTATCAACTTATTATCCACGTATACCTGTTGCGTTATAGTTTAACTCTTCAGATGCTCTGAGTATTTTTATTGTCGAATCTGGCCTTAAATTTGGAGACTGTGGTGGTTAAAGTCTTGTGATGGGGGGGGGGGGTGTTCTCATCTAACTGTGCTTACGTAGGATTGAACTTCGGCTCTTTGGTCCCGCCTCTCAGCTAACAGTTAGCAGGTGTACAGGTCCCCCTGACCCTATTAGGCTCTATCATGTCTTCAGTTGAAACTGTATATGGAGTCTGCCTGTGATATATATATATATATATATATATATATATATATATATATATATATATATATATATATATATATATATATATATATATATATATATATATATATATATATATATAGTCTACCCGAAGTTTACTAGTACTTGCTAGTAGACTAAAGTCGTATACCCTGTATAAATAATTTCCTTCGGGATGGGGATAGTAGGTAGAGTTTCATGTAGATTAGGGTTGCATTGGGAAGGTGCCGTGTATCTAAAGCTGTTTTTGGAGTGCAGTGATGGGGTGCAGTGATGGGGTGCAGTGATGGGGTGCAGTGATGGGGTACCGTGATGGGGTACAGTGATGGGGTGCAGTGATGGGGTGCAGTGATGGGGTACCGTGATGGGGTACAGTGATGGGGTACCGTGATGGGGTACAGTGATGGGGTGCAGTGATGGGGTACAGTGATGGGGTACAGTGATGGGGTGCAGTGATGGGGTGCAGTGATGGGGTACAGTGATGGGGTACAGTGATGGGGTGCAGTGATGGGGTGCAGTGATGGGGTACCGTGATGGGGTACAGTGATGGGGTGCAGTGATGGGGTGCAGTGATGGGGTAC